>NC_046640.1:2352522-2445690 GCF_900324485.2 Mastacembelus armatus
AATTCCAACAAACTACTAGCCAATCAGCTTAAAGGCTTTAAGGCAAATCAGGCCATTCAAATATGGTTGGGCGATTGCCAGATTACACACTTTAGAAATCAACACAGCTTTCAAAGAGTTCTATACCTTTCATATACTATACACTTCAGACTCCTGTGCAGATTCTAGTACAATTCGCGACTTCCTTCACAACCGTGATTTCCCCACGCTTTCAACAGAGTTTACAATAAGGTTAGAAGAGCCCATTTCAATTCAATTCAATTCAATTTTATTTGTATAGCGCCAAATCACAATACAAATCATCTCAAGGCACTTTACAAAAAATAAAACTAAAAACCCAACAATTCCCTTATGAGCAAGCACTTGGCAACAGTGGAGAGGAAAAACTCCTTTAACGGAAGAAAAACGGTAGGGGAGGGAGCTCAGTGCACCGATGGTCCTCGGGCAGTCTAGGCCTATAGCAGCATTATGGGATAGTTCAGGGTTGCCTGAAGCCAGCCCTACTGAAGCCAGCCCTAACTATATGCTTTGTCAAAGAGGAAGGTTTTAAGTCTAGCCTTAAAAGTACAGAGAGTGTCTGCCTCCTGAACCCAGGCTGGGAGCTGGTTCCACAGGAGAGGAGCTTGAAAACTAAAGGCTCTGCCTCCCAGTCTGCTTTTGGAAACTCTGGGAACCACAAGTAGACCTGCACTCTGAGAGTGAAGTGGTCTATTAGGATAATATGGTACTATGAGGTCTTTAATGTATGAAGGAGCTTGATTATGAAGGGATTTGTATGTTAGAAGAAGGATTTTAAATTCTATTCTATATTTTACAGGGAGCCAATGAAGAGAAGCCAATATAGGAGAAATATGATCTCTCTTGCTAGTTCCTGTCAGGACTCTGGCTGCAGCATTCTGGATTAATTGGAGGCTTTTTATGGATATATTGGGACATCCAGATAGTAATGAGTTACAGTAATCTAGCCTTGAGGTAACAAATGCATGGACTAGTTTTTCTGCATCATTTTGAGACAGGATGTTCCTAATTTTGGCAATGCTGCGCAGGTGAAAGAATGCAGTTCTAGAGATTTGTTTTATGTGTGAGTTAAAGGACATGTCCTGGTCAAAAATAACTCCAAGGTTTTTCACAGTAGTGCTGGAGGCCAGGGTTATGCCATCTAGAGTAGCTATAATTTTAGAAAAGTTATTTCTGAGATTTTTTGGCCCAAATAAATGACTTCTGTTTTCTCTGAGTTTAAAAGTAAAAAGTTACTGGTCATCCAGGCCTTTATGTCAGTTAGACACGCTTGAAGTCTGGTTAACTGGTTTGTGTTAGCAGGTTTAATAGATATAACTGAGTGTCATCTGCATAGCAGTGGTAATTAATAGAGTGCTTCCTAATGACATATCCTAAAGGAAGCATGCACAGGGTGAACAGAATCGGTCTAGCACAGAGCCTTGTGGAACTCCATAACTAACTTTTGTGTGTGGAAGGTTCATCATGGACATGAACAAACTGGAATCTGTCCGATAAATAGGATTGGAACCATTTTAACGCTGTTCCTCTGATACCAGTCACATGCTCCAGTCTCTGTAATAAGATGTTGTGGTCAATGGTGTCGAATGCGGCACTAAGGTCTAGGAGGACAAGTATTGAAACAAGTCCATTATCTGAGGCTAAGAGAAGATCGTTGGTAACTTTCAACAGTGTTGTTTCTGTACTATGATGTGCTCTAAATCCTGATTGAAAATCTTCAAATAGTTCATTGTAAGTGGTCTGATAGCTGCTTAGCAACAGCTTTTTCTAGGATTTTAGAAATATTTACCATTTAATATAAATTTACCAAGTCTAATAAAGATGAGTTCATTAATGGCAGGGTGTCTTTAAGCAGTCTAGTTGGAATGGGGTCTAAGAGACACGTTGATGATTAGCTGAAGCAACTACTGATGTAAATTCAGAGAGATCTATGGGAGAGAAGCAGTCTAAACATAACTGAGGTCCTACAGATGATTCAAGAGCTACTGTAGTAGAAGATTCATTTATTGCAGGTATGGGAAGCATCTGCTGAATTTTATCTCTAATCTTTGTGATTTTATTTGTAAAGAAACTAAATTCATCACTGCTGAGAGCTAAGGGAACACTGGGCTCAACAGAGCTGTGACTTTTTGTCAGCCTGGCTACAGTGCTGAAAAGAAACCTGGGATTATTCTTATTTTCCTCTATTAGTGATGAATAGTATGCAGTTCTGGCTTTACGGAGAGCTTTTTTATATGTTAGTAGACTGTTTTTCCAGGCTAGAAAAATTTCCTCTAAGTTTGTAGAACGCCACTTCCTTTCCAGCCTTCGTGATGCCTGCTTTAGGGTACGAATATGTAAATTATACCATGGGGCTAGTCTTTTCTAATTCACTAACTGATTCACGGGTCAGACGTGAACAGCCCTCCAGACAACCTACGCTGCAGTCACAGTCAGCGAAGCCTGCACGAAGAGAGAGAGACAGAGGCGAGCGAGAAGTGTTGTTAAGGTTCATGTCACAAGAGGGCTCTCAACCCACTGGGTCCATAGTACTATGGGCAGAAGGTAAATGGAGACCTGAGGAGGAACCTTCGGACGCAGATGAACACGATACGCTGTCTTGGTCTCCTCACAGAGTGTGTGAGCATCCAGGACGAGAGAACAGGAAGAAACCGGTAAGGACAGGTAAGGAACGGAGACCACAGCGCTCGCCCCTCCGACGAGCCAGGCACTATCAGTAAGATCTGAAAAGGAGGAAGACTGGGATGAGAGGAACGGAGGACCAGCGGTGATTTGTTGTTTAACCTTCTGGGGTCGATGCACGCGCCGGTACGTTTTGACGCATCTTTTTCTGATAAGGCCGAAACAAACTTAAATTACTCCGTCAATTCTGATCGTACAGATAAAAGAAGTATATCATTCAAATCTGTAAAGGGTCTTTTTAGTGGTATACCATCATAATAACAACAAAACATTGTGCTTTTTTTAAATAAAGAAAGCCGACAGGGTGCGCTCTCGGACTTTTCTGTCTCTGCCATTTCTCTTCACAGACGCTAAATAAAACAACCAGAATCTCAGCGAATACTTGGCTCATAAAAATAAGAATTATATGGCTAGAAAGCTTGAAATGTTTTCTTTTGAGTGAAACAATTCAAGTCAAAAACAAATCATCACTTTTGATTTAATCTGTATGAACGTAAGGAGAAGTCCGTTTTTTCCTGTCTCATCTCATTACAGGTAATGCGGTCCCGCCTTGTACACTGTCCACTGTTCACATGTAAATAATCTCAGGTGAACCAGGTAAATATGTGCACGCCCCCGAGAAATGACACGAAATATCAAACTTCATCATAGAATTTACTCACTTTTTCGGCGCGTTTGGATGATGGCGCGTTACGCACGTGAAGCGGCGCTCCTTACATTCCACACAGAGACAAACAGTTTAGTTTGTCCTCAGAGTAAAAACACTGATTTTAACTCAAATGAGGATCGTTTGGCTCCTCATTGTGTTGTATTGTACAGCACTAATCCGTCCCATCTACATTGACTGAAAGGGTCATTATGCGCGGCTTTGTCTGGACGTTCAGTGCGTCTTTTGTGTTCTCAGGTAAATCACATGACTATTCATCCTCAGACACACCCTCTTGCATATGGCCTTTCTGGACAAAAAGTGTCTTAGAAAATTTAAATCAGTGTATTGTTTACTGTGAATGTGTGAACAAGATGACATTCACAGCACTCTGAAGTAAACACTTTAGCCTACAACGTGCTGGTCTCCAAAGTCTTGTGAACCAATGTTCTGTTTGTGTTTTATGGTCTTATTTCAGTGAGTAAAAAATTGTAGTTTTTCACTAGCCATGCATAACCACTTTTTTCTCAAAAACACAATAAGTATAAACTTGAATCTCACATATATTGTAGCCAATTTTGTGCTGATTACAGTGTTATTAGACTTTAGACATTAATATGTTTAAAAAACACTGAAAAAAAGCACAAATGTCAGGACATGTCAAAATTTGTCCAGGCCCAAAAAACCCCCTCAGACCCCAGAGGGTTAAAGAAAGACCGAACTTGGAGGAACTCAAGAGACTGCAAAAGGGGGCATCCCCCCAGGAGAGAAGTCTTTGGAAAGAGAGAGGGGCTACTGAGGGTAGAAGGATTGTGAGGGGGCCGGATGGTCGTCCCATACTTCCTCCCGGAATCAGGAGGACAGCCCTCTGGAAGTTCACGGGGTGGGGCATGTTGGGATACCCAAGGTGTTGAAGAACCTAGAGCATTGGTGGCATCCATATCTCAATGATATGGCCAAAGAGCTGGTCAGGGAATGTGACTAAGTACAACACCAGAACGACAGTGAAACCAGAGATCGGTAGGTATCCACTCGTCACCAGGCATGGACGAGAGATTGTCATTGATTTCACAGACATGGGCACCACCGTTCGAGGGTACAGGTACGTACTAATGTGTGTGGATGCGTATTCAGGGTGGCCAGAAGCGTGGCCCGCCAAGAGGGAAGACAGTAAAATGGTTCACCCATGGAGCGGATCCGCTCTAAAAGTTGTATGTTTCTATTTTGTCACAAAAGATCGTCGAAAAATGTGGATAAGTATAATACATTTATGTCTAATGAAACCTTAAAGTCTCACGATTAAAATGGCATAAAGCAATTTAGGATCGAATAATCACAGCGACTACAGTTTCTTAATATTTAACAACAGTAAACATACAGTACAAAACGCCGCTCTTTACCTTTCTCTCGTGTAACTTCATATGTGTAGTCAAACATGGAGTGCCGCATATCTTTCTGTTCGTTAGAATCCATAGAACAAAGTGCACCAATGTTTTAGTCCAAAAGACCGTAATATTGTACAGTAAATCCATAAATCCATCGTCCTCCTCATAATAAGCCGTAAACCGCTTCGTTTTACGGCTGTTTTGTCCGTTTATTCAATAAAGTTTGACATAGCAAGCTGCTGTGAATCACATGAGGCCTCAATCAAACGTGTTGTTTACGTTTCACAGCGTAACTAACGGTAATAAACCAATAGAATTCACATCCTCAGAGAAAATCCCAGTCAGGGGGCATATTCTAACTTCGATTGACAGGAGAATTAGCCAGTCAAATTGTTCGTAAATGGTGACAGACGCATCTTGTAGCCAATGATGAGGCCGAAAAATCAACATATCGCATGTCGTGCCAGATGACGCAACAGTGGGCTTTAACGCAGCCCCCACTCCTACTGTAAATGTAGCCTTGACAACACTGGGCAGGCAGCGCTCGACGCTAGAGGGGGAGGGGAGTCATGTTTCACATTCTACAGCGCGCCGATAGAAAACTGGGACGCTTTTGCTTCAATCGGCACCAAGGCCGTCAAAATACTTTTAAATGTAAGAACAACAGCTAGTTTTATTTATCTACGTGTGTCGGCCATTAGCAAAAAAAGGGGGCGGGGTGACTAAGAGGTTAAATGCCTGATAAATTATTACATCCCAACCATGGCTTCCCAGAGAAAATTAGGTCAGATAATGGGACACATTTCAAGAATCAGGATTTGCAGAGGGTGGAGGCCATGATGGGGTGAAACATGGGTTTGGAACGGTGTATCATCCACAGTCTCAAGAAAAGGTGGAAAGGATGAATCAAACTGTAAAAACCAAATTGGCAAAAATCTGTGCACAGACCAAATTGAACTGGGGTTGATGCATTACCATTGGCACTCATGTCCATACGCTGTTCTGTTAACCAATCCACTGGGTATACCCCTTTCGAACTCCAAACAGGAGACCTTTTCCAGGGCCCCCACACCACTACCCCACTAACCATTGTAGAGAATGAGGGTCTGTCAGCTAAAGCATATTTTAACTTTCTGCAAGCTCTCGTTTCAGCTTTCTCACATCGGGTGGCGGACCAGCAGGGCGACGGAACACAAACTCACCTGATGTCGACTGGGTGCTGCTGAAGGTCATCAAAGGAAGTGGGCAGAGCCACGGTGGACAGGACCCTACCAGGTGACAGAGATAACATCTCACGCAGTGAGGTTAAAGGGGAAAGGGGACACCTGGTACCACTGGTCGCAGTGTGCACCAGGAGAACCGCCATCCAGAACTTTGACCAAGGTCAGGAGGACCTGCAACAACATACCTCTGTCTCGGCTGAGGCAGAGAGGACCCTCCTCACGAAGGGGCCAGAATAATCCCGAGGTTTGGGTCTAGGTACTAAGGTAGTCTACCCTCAGTCCGAAGATAAGAGGAACAGCGGCTGACACGGGCCTAAAGGGAGGCGGTGAAAGCAGTGCCCCTCTCCAGCAAGAGGTGTGCCAAGCCTCCAGCCGACGAATCAGAGCGCAGAGGGAGGCAACGTCGAGGGATTGTTGGTTGTGATTTTGAGTGGTAGTTGTAGCCGTTGATTTATTTAGTTTATTGTGTATGCTTAGCCATTGTCAGATAGTTTAGTTAACAACTGGGGAGTTAAAATGGAGATGTTTGGAGTTGGGAAGGTATTGGGGGTCCTTATGACCCTGACTGTAATGATTGTTGTTTTGTGTTTGGTCAGTGTAAAAACCTCATTATGTCTGTATTAGTTTCTATTGCTGTGTTTGTGGGGATCCTGGTCACCTGTGGGTGCTGCTTCATTCCATGCCTGCGTTCACTCGCAGTTAGACTCATATCGTCTACTTTAGAGAAATACGCCCCGAAAGTTCTGATGCCCTTATTGGCCCAGGGCTCAGATGACGACAGTGATGACTTAGACGGGGTACAGCTCAGAGAGATGTGATCTCCTAAAGGAGATCAAGAGAGGGATAGCAAAAATTCTAATTTGTTTGGATGGGCTCTTAGGAGAGCCCAAAAGGGGGACTTGTGGAAATGCAGATGCACCTATGGGGACTTCATATAAGATAAAGGAAGTAACTGGCCTTAGCTTGCTCAGCGACAGCCGCCCAGAACACATAAAAGACAACAAGGGAATAACAACTCCATATAAGGTAATAGACTAAATTCCTTTTGGTGGAAAAGTACTGGTATGGTGGTCACCAGCTTTGTACAGGGTATAGTTTACACCTATAGATCAGATCTCTCTGCCTGCGTGTGTGAGTTGATCTCCGGAGACGTCTCTGTATTTTTACAATAAACCGGTGTGCCGATTCCTAACTTTCGCTCCGTCTCCTTTTAACCCTCCATCAATGGACTCGGGTGTAGGTCACAAGGTCTGACTTTTCAACAAAAGTTTAATAATAAGTTTGAGTGGAAGATTGCAGCTACTCCTCCACCTCGACCTGTGCTTCGAGGAACATAATTTTTATGACTGAGGGGGGTTGATTCATTCAGACTGACATATTCATCCTGCTGTAACCAGGTTTCAGAAAGAAAAAGTAGGTCAATTTGGTGATCAGTTATCAAATCATTTACTAACAGAGATTTAGATGAAAGAGACCTGATATTTATTAATCCACATTTGACAGTTCTGTTTTTCTGTTCAGTGGTCTTAATTTTTATAAAGTTTTTATGAATAACTCCTCTTCTGTTAACTTCTGATTTATTGGATTTATATGTTCGAGGGGCAGACACAGTCTCTATGTGGTTTGAGGGGGGCGGTGGCTCTAAGGAAACTGCAGAGAGGCGTTTTAGACTGAGTCACTACATCCCGGTCCCCACCCTGGATTGTCAGGCTTTAGGTCGGCTAATAAACTCGGCCAGATTTCTAGAGATGAGAGCTGCCCCATTCAAAGTGGGATGGATGCCATCTCTCGCTACTAGACCAGGTTTTCCCCAGAAAGTGGCGCAATTGTCTATGAAGCCCACATCGTTTGCTGGACACCACCTAGACAGCCAGTGACGGAACGACGACATGCGGCTAAACATGTCATCGCTAGTCAGATTGGGGAGGGGTCCGACATTAATTTAGCAAAGTTACACACCGACTCAAAATTTATTTTAGTGACCTCCGATTGGCGTAATCGGGTGTCATTGCTGCCGACGTGAATAACAATTTTTCCATATTTACGATTAGCCTTAGCCAGCAGCTTC
Source organism: Mastacembelus armatus (assembly GCF_900324485.2). NCBI lineage: Eukaryota > Metazoa > Chordata > Actinopteri > Synbranchiformes > Mastacembelidae > Mastacembelus > Mastacembelus armatus. The sequence continues at coordinate 2,360,545 of NC_046640.1, forward strand.
CGATTTGATTTGATGTCGCCCGCTCTGGCCCCAGGAAACATTTGACTATGGTCACTGGTGTCTCTATTTTCACGTTCCTGACTATAGCATCGCCAGTTATCAGAGTCGGTTTCTCAGCGGGTGTGTCGCTGAGCGGGGAAAATCTATTAGAAACGTGAACAGGCAGGTTACACTTATTACAGGTATCAATATCGCTAAAGGAGGCAGAGGAATAACTAAACATGTGGCACACCGAGCAAGAAAGAGAAAGAGAGGGAGAGGCAATGTTAGCTAAGCTAACTAGCTAGCTAAGCTAACCGGCAGGCTAACGAGTGCTAAGTCAGGAAATACCAATAAATACCGGTCAAAATAGAAAGGTACTTGACTAGTACCGGAATGTAGCAGTTAATGAATTGTTTAGAGTTTAGTTGGTTTTTAGGTGTGTTAAACTATAGCTAGTCTGTTGCTAGTCTGTAGACGAACTATACAACACACACAACACGACACGCTTGCAAGACAAAAGTGATTTGCTTACCCGGAGAACAACACCAACAGGGGGAGCCTGGTGTTTCTCAATCAGAGATTGCTGCAGCCATAAACTAAATGCAGTCAAACAACTGGCCAGGCCCAGACTGGTTCCCATCAGAATTCTTCAAAAAATTCTCCCTATTACTTTCACCACTTTTATGTTGTGTCCTGCAAACTGGGCCACCTAATTTTGCTGAGGCATGCATTACCCTCATTGCAAAGAAAGGCAAAGACGGGACCAATTGTGCCTCATAGAGACCCATTTCCTTCTTGAATATGGACGCTAAAGTCCTAGCAAAAGTCCTGGCTTGCAGACTGGACAACGTCCTCCCTACCATCATAAACAAAAAACAAACTGGCTAAAAATAGACAGCCATACTTTAATATTAGGTGGCTTTTTGACATTCTCTGCCCCTGATGACAGGCCGGAATGTGTCATTTCCAATGACGCAGACAAGGCATTAGACTGGGTCGAATTATAAGCCAATAAGATTGAACTTTGTCCCATCAATAATAAAGCATGGGCCTTAGACTTTTCCAATTCCAACTTTAAGGTTGAGCATAATATGTTTTCCTATCTTGGGGTTACAGTTACCAAAAGACACAAAGATTTAAAAAGCATTTATAAAACATTTGTTTATAAAAGATTTATAAACAAGACCCATCTTCAAAAGCCTAAACTCAATGGTGGGCTTGTCTTGCCAAATTTTCGCTTCTATTACTGGACAGCCCATTTGAGATGTCTCGTTCATTGGTCTTTTTATTATGAACAGCCTGGCCATCCTGACTGCTCACTGAAACAGTCTCCTGGTGCTTTCGAAAAGACGGGATCTTTTCCTATGAACATTCCCAGCTCTATGATGATACGAATGTGTATAACAAGTGACATTACATGGTTTGGGTCCAGGTGTGGTGGAGTATACACATTGCTCTGGCAGTGACAACCAGGGTTTTTTTCCTGTCCTAATTTTGTGTTGTTTGTTTTGATATACTTCAATCATAGGCTCTCTAGGACACTGTAGTTTTTCTATACTCACTAAGGACTCACATCATTGGCTTTTGAGGCCCAAGTCTTCATATTTATAATGCTGCAGGGATCCTTTTCTTTTTTCTATTTTTGATAGACCTTTTGTGAGCCTACAACTTGTTATTGTTAAAGTGTTTCTATTTTCATGTAAATTCAATAAAGATATTTTTGATTTAAAAGACACTGAAAAAAGCACAAATGTCAGGACGTGTCAAAATTTGTCCAGGCCTCCAAAACCCCAGTGGGTTACTGTAGTTTGCTACATCGTTTTTCATATTTTGTCAGTTGTCTGCCTGTTGGAATGTTACCTTAACTCCTCTGTGGCCTGCGCATGGTGGGTCATGGGCCTGCATTATCATCACCCACCTGTACCTATGGGGCACCACAAACATAGGAGAAGCACGTGCATCGGAGACATGAACACGAAGGGCCTTGACAAGATGAAGAGAGGCCCAACGGCGGAACAGGGAATGCAGAAAAGTGTTAAAAAATAGGTCTGCATCAGCTATAGTATCGGCAGAAGGATCAGAGAAGTGCCAAACCATGGCATGAATGTCAGGGTCTTTGGCTTGTAGGGACAGGAGGTCTGAGTCTAAGAAAGCCGGGGCTACGGAGAGTGAAGTGGGACCAACATTGTCCGAAGAGGTCTGGGATGCCTTCTGAGCATGGGTAACCACCAAGATGTGTGGGTTGGGCAGGTGGGAGAAAAGTTCAGCCTGGAATGACCATGGTGTGCCATCCATAGTGCCGAATCAGTGAGATCGTTCCACTGTTTGTCTACGCAAGGGACAGAGTGGCACTTGACCTTTTTCCAATACAGGTGTATGTCGTCCATTTCAAAATCCAATTTCCAGCTGGAACTCCTTGTCACAATCTGGATAGGCTTGACATGGAGCTGAACAGAGTCTGGCCTTGAGTTCTCTATGTTGAGAGACTGCTGAAGTTCACGCCTGATGCGTGACAATTCCTCCTCTGTAGTTTTTCGTTGTGGGTCAACTTGTTGGGCTTTTGTCTGAGTGTCATCTAGTTCTTGAAACTCAAAGATGAGCATTTGGTCTTGCTCCATGTGCTGAGCGTATGATACATCTATGGCTCCAACATCGTCATGATAGAGTGATAAAGTCTTCGCCTACCATGGTGAGCTGAGTTTACGCTGGAGCAGGGTCTGTTGCAGGGTCTGTTCCAGGGTTTGCTTTGATTCTTCAAGCTGGGTCATTTCAGTTTCTGGGCCTTCAGCTTTAGTTGTAAGCTGGCTAAATTGTGTCTCTGCTTCTGTTAGAGACTGCTTAGCCTGGTCAAAGCTTCAAAAGGCTAAAAGTTGCTCCTAGTAACGAAATTTCTAAGGAAATTCTAAGAATTATGTTTTCTTAGAATTTCCCCTTAAATTTAGGACTAAATCTTAGTAAAGATAAAAATGATTAACAAAACATCTTAGCCCTAAAAACAGCTCCTAAGGTAAAAATGGTTTAGACTTTTAAGAGGCTTAAGAGTTTCTTTAGAAGAGGACAAAATGGCTGAAAGAAGAAATATTCTCTAAACACTGTTAATTAAATGCTACTGATTGGATCAGTATGGTAAATAAATATAAGCACTTAAATATAACAACTATTGTGTGGAAATTGGTAGATACATTTTCAACATTTGGCTGTTTTAATTAACTTTAACAGAAACTTTGCATAAAGTAGCCTGTATTCATGATTATACAATTTCTTAATACAAACATTTTATTATTTCATTGTCCATTCTATTATCATATATTCTATTTTCACAAAGAGTGCATTTTAAGACCTTATACAGATAGTTTTTGATCAACCAATCACAATCCTTGAAATGCTGCGCCATCCATAGCAACCACACCCACACCTCCTCACTAAGATAAAGGTTTTTGTACTGTCCTTAGAGCTGCTCTGAGAAGTTTCCTAAATCACTTTTAGTCTAGGACGTTTCGTGAATCATTTTTATCTTTACTAAGATTTAGTCCTAAATTTAAGGGGAAATTCTAAGAAAACATCATCATTCTAAGAATTTTCTTTTGTCACTAGGAACAACGTTTAGGCTTAGGAAGCTTTGTGAATACGGGCCCTGGTGTCTAACTGCAGACCAAATACGATATTAAATTGGCAGAATCTTACTATTAGACATAATCTAATAGAAGCTAGATTCAATACGTCAGCATATCAACATATATTTTCCCTTTCAGCAAATTCATGTGAAAACACCAGTGTGTCAATTCTGAACATACATTAATTAGTAAAACCATAAGTGAAACTTGAGATGTGACAAAATAATGGAGCGTAACTTAAATGTATGTTGACAAACAGCCAAAGATGAAAGTAGTTTTTAATATTTATTCATTTGTGATTCCTGTATTTTTGTTTATCAAATGCTAAGAAATATTAGTATCCTTACTTACAACATACATAAAACCTGCAGTATCATTAGACAACCTTCAAGTATATATACAGATATCTACAAATTGTACAAATTTTATGATGATTTTAGATAAGCCACGTGTGGTACCTTCACCATTAACTGTGCCCAGTCTTTCTTTTAATTAATCTGAAAACAACAATCACTATGTTTAATACCAAGTGTGTCTTGGTATATAACCTTCATATATACAGTGGGTACGGAAAATATTCAGACCCCTTTAAATTTTTCACTCTTTGTGTCATTGCAGCCATTTGCCAAAATCAAAAAAGTTCATTTTATTTCTCATTAATGTACACTCAGCACCCCATCTTGACAGAAAAAAACAGAAATGTAGAAATTTTTGCAAATGTATTAAAAAAGAAAAACTGAAATATCACATGGTCATAAGTATTCAGACCCTGTGCTCAGTATTGAGTAGAAGCACCCTTTTGAGCTAGTACAGCCATGAGTCTTCTTGGGAATGATGCAACAAGTTTTTCACACCTGGATTTGGGGATCCTCTGCCATTCTTCCTTGCAGATCCTCTCCAGTTCTGTCAGGTTGGATGGTGAACGTTGGTGGACAGCCATTTTCAGGTCTCTCCAGAGATGCTCTATTGGGTTTAGGTCAGGGCTCTGGCTGGGCCAGTCAAGAACGGTCACAGAGTTGTTCCGAAGCCACTGCTTTGTTATTTTAGCTGTGTGCTTAGGGTCATTGTCCTGTTGAAAGGTGAACCTTCGGCCCAGTCTGAGGTCCTGAGCACTCTGGAAGAGGTTTTCTTCCAGGATATCTCTGTACTTGGCCGCATTCATCTTTCCTTCAGTTGCAACCAGTCGTCCTGTCCCTGCAGCTGAAAAACACCCCCACAACATGATGCTCCCACCACCATGTTTCACTGTACGGATTGTATTGGGCAGGTGATGAGCAGTGCCTGGTTTTCTCCACACATACCGCTTAGAATTAACGCCAAAAAGTTCAATCTTGGTCTCATCAGACCAGAGAATCTTATTTCTCATAGTCTGGGAGTCCTTCATGTGTTTTTTGGCAAACTTTATGCAGGCTTTCATGTGTCTTGCACTGAGGAGAGGCTTCCGTTGGGCCACTCTGCCATAAAGCCCAGACTGCTGGAGGGCTGCAGTGATAGTTGACTTTGTGGAACTTTCTCCCATCTCCCTACTGCATCTCTGGAGCTTAGCCACAGTGATCTTTGGGTTCTTCTTTACCTCTCTCACCAAGGCTCTTCTCCCACGACTGCTCAGTTTGGCTGGACGGCCAGGTCTAGGAAGAGTTCTGGTCGTCCCAAACTTTTTCCATTTGAGGATTATGGAGGTCACTGTGCTCTTAGGAACCTTGAGTCCTGCAGACATTCTTTTGTAACCTTGGTCAGATCTGTGCCTTGCCACAATTCTGTCTCTGAGCTCCTTGGGCAGTTCCTTCGAGCTCATGATTCTCATTTGCTCTGACATGCACTGTGAGCTGTAAGGTCTTATATAGACAGGTGTGTGCCTTTCCTAATCAAGTCCAATCAGTTTAATTAAACACAGCTGGACTCCAATGAAGGAGCAGAACCATCTCAAGGAGGATCAGAAGAAATGGACAGCATGTGAGTTAACCCTCTGTGTTGAGTGAGTGTCACTGCAAAGGGTCTGAATACTTATGAGCATGTGATATTTCAGTTTTTCTTTTTTAATAAATTTGCAAAAATTTCTACATTTCTGTTTTTTTCTGTCAAGATGGGGTGCTGAGTGTACATTAATGAGAAATAAAATTAACTTTTTTGATTTTGGCAAATGGCTGCAATGACACAAAGAGTGAAAAATTTAAAGGGGTCTGAATACTTTCCGTACCCACTGTATAACCTTTACAGTGTGAAGGTTCTGGATTTGGCCCCTGGGCCTTTTTGTGTGGTGTTTGCAAGTTCTCCCTATTTGTTTGCGTCTTTCTTTCAGATTAGGCTGACCGGTGGCTCTCAGTTGCCTACATAGGTTGGTGAGAGAGATTTTTTTTCCAATTGTGACCACATCCGGTCTAATGCATTTTCCAGTCTTTTTGCGACCCGGTAAGTAGGAGTAATTTACATATATTATTGTGACAAAACCAACAGCAGCTCCGGATTCAGCCCAAAGTCTCAGAGAAAACCCCGGGAACAAACAGGCAGACACTAAAAAATCCACAGCTACTACAAATAAACTGATTATACTTCTAATGTGAGGCATTAGAAGATGTACTAATACCAATACTTCTAATGTGACGCAACTATTTCTATGCCAAATTTCATATGTTTTTATGGATATGTAAGTGTCATTTTATATAAAAGTGACTTTGACGAGTGAAAGCCATGAGAACACTTAGATTCCGCTTGGCCGACGCTCTTTCCCTGGCTAAAGTGTGCCTTTATTTTTGCTATACTCGGAAGATCTGCCCTCATATGAGTGCATTTTGTAGCTAGCTTGATGCCATTTTATCTAGCTAATTAAAGCCTATGATAATTATAATCACAAAGTATAATCAATCACATAAACTTGATTGGAAACAAGCAGATAAGTAGGATGACTGGAGGGAAGTTGCAGCCGCAGGAAAGCTCTTAAAGAATCCACTTGCAGACGTTTTTATTTTTTACTGATCATTGAAGCATAAGGGCCTACTGAACAAATATCTAACCTTAAATAATCTAGCTGGTATTAGTATCCATTACAATTTGTTGTTGTTCTTAATAATGCTCAAGTAAAGCTTTTTTTATGGTATTTGACTTGAAATAACAAGCTGTGTGTCTGTGTGGGTGGGTATGAGAGAATGAGACGGAGAAAATATTTTGTGTGTTCACAGTGAACATTTGATAAAACAAACACTGATACTATAAAAAAAAAAAAAAATACCCTTCTCACCACTATGGGTGGTGTGTGTGTGTGTGTGTCTTCCTCAATCTCGGGTCCTCTACCAGAGGCCTGGGAGTTTGAGGGTTCTTCACAGTATCTTAGCTGTTCCTAGCACTGCGCTCTTCTGGACTGAGATCTCTGATGTTGTTCCTGGGATCTGTTGGTGCCACTGTCCCAGTTTGGGGGTCACAGCCCCGAGGGTGCCGATTACCACGGGGACCACTGTTGCCTTCACCTTCCACATCTTTTCTAGCTCTTCTTTAAGCCCTTGGTATTTCTCCAGCTTCTCATGTTCCTTCTTTCTGATGTTGCTGTCACTTGGGATCGCTACATCTACCACTACGGCTTTCTTCTGTTGTTTGTCCACCACTACTATGTCCGGTTGGTTAGCCATCACCTGTTTGTCTGTCTGTATCTGGAAGTCCCACAGGATCTTAGCTCAGTCATTCTCCCTCACCTTTGGAGGGCTGTCCCATTTTGACCTTGGGACCTCCAGCCCATACTTGGCACAGATATTCCTGTACACTATGCCGGCCACTTGGTTATGGCGTTCCATGTACGCTCTGCCTGCTAGCATCTTACAACCTGCTGTTATGTGCTGGATTGTCTCAGGGGCATCTTTGCACAGCCTGCACCTGGGGTCCTGCCTGGTGTGGTAGACCCCGGCCTCTATCGATCTTGTGCTCAGGGCCTGTTCTTGTGCTGCTATGATCAGTGCCTCTGTGCTGTCTTTCAGTCCAGCTTTTTCCAGCCACCGGTAGGACTTTTCGATATCAGCCACTTCTTGTATCTGTCGGTGGTACATGCCGTGCAGGGGTTTGTCCTGCCATGATGGTTCTCGCTCTTCTTCCTCTGCATCGGGCTTCTGTTGCCTGAGATATTCACTCAAGTATTCCATTGCTTGGGGCCATCTTCCTGATGTACTCATGGATCTTGGCCGTTTCATCTTGGATGGTGGCTCTGACGCTCACCAGTTCCCGGCCTCCTTCCTTCCTCTTAGCGTACAGTCTCAGGATGCTGGATTTGGGGTGAAATAACTCTTAAGGTTTTTCACAGTAGTGCTGGAGGCCAGGGCCATGCCATCTAAAGTAGCTATTGTGAGGAGTCAAAGATAAAAGACTGAATTATTGTAATCACTGATGTATGCCTATGTATATGGGAAGTGGAAAATTACTGAGCATATGGTGTAAAGACCATATATGGGAAGTGGAAAATTACTGAGCATATGGTGTAAAGACCATATATGGGAATGTGCTGAGTGGCAAGAATATATTGGGTAGCTAACCTACAAAAGGGTGTGGACAAGAGTTTCAGTTGAGAAGGGCATAACCCAGACTATATAACCACTGTGTGTTTCCTTGTCTTCAGTTCTGTGGCTGCATGCACTAGAACTAGTGCCACAGAACTCCAGATATATCTGACTGTGTTTGCTCATGTAATCTGTTTTGCTGTGGAAACAATAAAAGTATAGAATCTTCAATAGGCTACTGACTGATCTCTTCTCATAAACCAACTCGGCGGGACACAGGTGAAGTTCATGGCCCAACACTATATTGTTAGAAAAGCTGTTTCTGAGGTTTTTAGTCTGGTTAACTGGTTTGTGTTATCAGGTTGCATAGATAGATACAACTGAGTGTCATCTGCATAGCAGTGGTAATTAATAGTGCTTCCTAATGACATTGCCTAAAGGAAGCATGTATAAAGTGAGAAGAATTAAGAATTAAGCTAAATTAAGGTAGATTATTAATTTGAATATAGCACATATAATAGATATAAATTTAGCTATGATGCAAATTAGTGACATTATGCATAAATGCCTTGATAAATTATAATAATTAGATTAATTAAACAAATTTTCCAGTTTTAGGTATGTAGATTATATTGATGCTGCTGATCCAGTCAACAATCCAAACAAAACAAAAATTATCCAAAAATCAGTAGAATAGTCAGTAGAAGTCATTTAACTAACACCATTACTGAAACAGGGCTTTGAAATTGATTAACAACATGTTTCTGTTCAATCATTGCTATTCCTTCATCACGGTATTTGAAATACTGCTTAAATATGTCCATTCTGGTTGAGTAGGGTTTCTGATCTGTCACAGCACGACACAGGCTCTGTGGGCCTGTGTTGTTTCTTACAACCAAATTCTAAGAATAAAAATTTTAACATGGAGAAAAAGACTATAAGAGCGGCTTGAGGCAAATTCATGACAATACAGAGGGTTAATACTATCTCATAAAATACATATGATACTTTTCCTACATATCAAAAACGTGGGTTTGGGTTTAAAATCAAGGCTGATGTACATCAATAAATGTGTATATAATATTAATCTAGCAAATTATCAGAAATTAAGGTCCACCTCACTACTACTTGATCGACTAAACTGAGAGAGCAAATGATCTTAAAGTTATATGCTTTGTTCTGGTGTTGCAAGTACTTGAGTCTGTTCTCTTGATAGTTAAATTCTGATTAGTTTGTGTAATTTTTTTTTATTACAGAGCTACAAGTAACCATGTTGTAACCTTTTTTTTCCAGGTGTGCATAAAATTCCTTGGCATTTCTTTTTGAACATTGGCTCAAAAGTGAGTTTTCCTTAAATATTTATGTCTATCTATAAGTAATGCAAAACACATATACAATGACTGTCAGGATCTGCATTTTGTGTTTTCTGTTGGATATTTTTGACTTCCTGTTTCATGCTTTTATGTTGAAGGGTCATGCAGGATTTAGTTTTGTTCATGTTTTGTTCACTTTACTTAGTTATTGTTTTCACCTGTGTCTTGTTTTGTTCCTTTCCTTTATATACCTTTGTTCAACCACGTTTTAGTTGCCAGGTTGTCTGTTGATACCCTTGCGTTCTCATTTGGAATTATGATCATGGACTGCCTTTTGTTCTCCCAGGTTTGAGTTAAGTGTCTGCCACATTTTGTATTTGTTTTCTAGTCTTTTTCCCATGTCTTGTGTTTCTCGTCGAGCTCCCATTGTTCATGCCTTGTTTCCTTCTTGTGTTCATGTGTCTGTGTGGTTTGGTGCATCTCCTCAGGTGTGTGTAACCCAGACTACTTTATGCTTTGACTCCCTGTTCTTGTGTTCATATGTCTGTGTGGTCTGGTGCGTCTGTGTGTGTGTGACCCAGACCCTCATGCCTTGTTCCCTTGTGTCCATGTCTTTGTCCCATGTTCATATTTCATGTCCATGTGTTCCCTGCCTTGATCTGTACCTGTCTAGCCTAGTGTCTGTTTCTTGTTTTTTTGGTCTTGTTCAGTTAAATAAAGTCTTGATTTGAACCATGAGTACCAGAGTGGGCGCATCACTGGTCCTAAAATTAATAATAATTCTCAAATCCTGACAATGACAAATGCAAAACAACATTTAACATTCCTCAAAATCATGTTTTAATTAACCCTCCTTTTGTCTTCGGTTTAATTTGACCCATTTTAAAAGGTTTGGTTTTCTGCCATATAATTAACTAAAAATTACATGGATGGTTCCCTACTATAAGTGTAAAATATATGTTAATATATTGGAAACAAGTTGTTTGCGTGAACAAAGGTGAAACAAAAAAAAATTGGTAATCATTTTATACCTCATGTTTTATAAGCAGTCCAAACAGAATGGGTAAATTTGACCCGGGAGGACAAAAGTTGTGTAGTAAATTTGAAGACAATACAACACTTTTTGTCGTCCGGGTCAAATTTACCCTTTGGAATTACCTGGTTTTCTGCATTAAATTGACAATTAAAGTAATCCCTTGAATGGCATCATTAGGCAGCTATAACCTGTTTCAACATCTGGATTTTCATTGTTTGAAGGAATTGTGTCACACATTCACTTTGATGTTTAATACCCTTATTCTGCTGCATTACTAACTGCTGACCATAATCTGGACAGCAATCTGACGTTTTCCTGTAAGATACTTTTGATACTTTTTAACAATGAAAATTCATTTTATCCTTAATGACTGCCCAGGCCAAAAGGCAATATTTGACCAACTCTCACCTCCAATCTGGTTCCTACTGGAGTTTTACTAACTCATTTCTTTACTCTTTTGTTAATGTCATACTCAGGGCTGAATGGTTCACATACTTTTTCCAGCCTTTACTGTAAATTCTTGAATTGTGTGTTCAGAACAATTCAATGATTTATTCTCACTTTTTTCTTGAAAAAATACATTTTACATAACCACATAAAGAGAAATGTTAAAAAAAACCTTTAATGGAAGAAAATATATTGTGTACATATGTCTTTCTTCATTTACAGTGGATTATGAGAAAGCCAGAACAGTGCCTGTTAAATAAATGTGGTCAAATAAAAATCACAGGACACACACACGCACACATACAGTATATATGAAATTTGTATTGAAGAAGCCTCCTTAAGCACTATTTTTCCATTTTCTTACTGTCTTTTCCTGATTCTTCAGGGTACTCTATCAATTACATGCACACATAAAAATATATTAAAAATAAGTAATTATTGTAATTTTATTTCTACTAGACCTAGCTCTAGGTACCAAGAATACCAGCAATCTACTAATGAGGACATTATAACTCCGCATGGACCCTCTCAACCAATCCCACCAACTCCACAGGCCCGACCAGCTCTGCCAGACCCACCCATTTCACCAACTGAAACAAACCCACCAACTCCACCACCCCCTCCAAGAAACTCCTCTAGAGCAGGGACTCTTAACCTTTTTGACCTCGGGGCTCAATTATGGCCCACAGGTGCAGAACTGAAAGTTTTTTGCAGCCCATTAGTTGGCCCCATAGTCAAGTCAGTTAAGTTGAACAAATGAAGCAAATTTAACTTTAAAATACAAAAAAACTTCTTTAATATTAAAGTGAAAACAGGTTTCTACAAAGTAATGTCAATAAAATAAAAATATGTAATGTGAAATAACACTAACATTATTAATATTGTAATGCACTGTATTAACAGCAACAGAAAGATCATCTCTCAGCTAGAACATCTCAAAGAAGAAGTATCTGTGATTAAGCAGCTGCTTATGACCCTCACCAACCGGAATTCTACAGCTGCCATCTTACCAGAAGGCATACATCTACCTTTGAGCAGTCTGTGCGATACTGAGGTGTTGCAAAGCAGGCTTAAAGAGCAGGCCTGTTACAATATGGTTCAATTAACTTTTTCAAAAGCCATACTGTATGAATACTTTTTTTTTGTCTTCTGAATGTACTTATTTTTATAACCACAATTTAGGTAAAGTGTCTGTCAACAATTGGAGGTTCCAACCCAACGTCAATCACAAGATGTGTCCGAACGATAACCACACCATTGGCCCAACAGTTGTGCTGGTGGGGCTCTGGCCAGACGTTGGCCTTTGGTGACATGCTGGTCTGCAAGGCAGTCATAGGTACAGCATGTAATGATCATGTGCAAAAAGGTCTGAAAAAGACATAAAAAAAAGATTGGATTTCATTTTAAAGGCCTAATTACATATTTTTATTACATTAACTATACAACTATTGTGCTTCTGATTATAATAGAAACTAAAAAATACAGATTGGCCTAGCTAGCTCACCAAATCTAACTATCCACAGTGTCATGCACTGTAGAGGAGATGCTCACTCTTGGTGTGGGTCATTATAGTCACCTTAGTAAATCACACTAACCCACAAACAAGCAACGGCTGAAGGCAGCTGCACTAAAGGCCTGGCAAAGCATCTCATAGGAGGAAACTCTGCATTTGGTCATGTCCATGGGTTCCAGACTTCAAGCAGTCATGTTCTGCAAAGGATTTTCATCCATGTATTACTTTGTCCCATTATTTGCACTTTTGTCAAACCCCTTGAATTAAAGCTGAATGTCTTCATTGTCTATATGCACAGAATTCTTAAGTATATCCTGTCCTATGAAATCAACCTCTAGTAATGAAAAAAACTAATAACCAGTGATGACAAAGTACAGCATGTCCAATAGTAGCTGTGTATTATGTTGTATTGTTCATCACACATTTATAAGCTTCCACATAACAACTGTTGCTGTGTCCTAATTGTCTGAGAATTCGAACCCTAAAAGCAAAGTGGATAACCACACCCACACCTGGACCAGTTATCACCACCAAAACCTTGACATTTGCTAATAAAAGATTACAGTTATTTAATAATCTTTAGAATCAAAGTGAAAATAAATGTATAAACTTTGATACGGTACCATTTTCATTGTTCTGCCGTACTTTCTCTAGAAGTTAGAGAGAGCCTCCTGTGCTGGGGGAGAAGCCACCAGGGAGAAGAGCAGGAAGCTGACAGCAGGTACGGAATGCTGGGGAGGAGAAAGCTGGACTGCTGAGGACCACAGTCTGGCACGGTGAGTGGGGAAAACCACTCACGTTGCTAAGGAAAGCAGCTACACGTCGGTGAGGAAAGGGGGAGACAGGTACAGGTGAAAGACTGGCCGGAGACTCATTTAGGCTGCTGGAAGGGGACCTCAGCGGGGACGCTGCCATCGGTGCACTGATGACCAGACTCCTGGAGGGGGGCCTCACCGGGGACACATCCGTTGATGCACTGAGGACCAGGAACCTGGAGTGGAACCCCAGTGGGGATGGTCTCGGCAGTGCACTAAGGCTCCGAATGCTGAAGGGGGGCCTCAGTGGGGACGCTGTCGTCGGCACACTGAGGTTCTGGAAGCAGGGCTGGGGCCTAAGTGAGGATGCTGCCGTCGGCGCACTCAGATTCTGGAAGCCTGGGTGGAACTTTAGCGTGGACGCTATCGTTGGCACAATGGGGTTCTGGACCATGAGTTGCAGTGGCGATGGCTAGCCCGACCGACCCACTGTGGCACGGTTCAGGTTCCGGAGGTGCAGTGGCGTTGGCAAGCGCGGCCGACCCACCAAAACGAAGCTCCGGACCCATAGTCAGGAGAGGGACCTGTATAAGAAAATAAGCGCACATAATTTCCCATACAGGGAACACAATTGGTACTCTTCTATAGTGAGTACACAAACAGTAGGTAGTTACTCATTCATGCACTGAACTTGTGACAATGTGGCTCAGCGAGTAGCTCAGCTAAACCCTACAATTAACTGTGTCATGCTGCTGTCATTCCCGATGGAACTTTGGTACCTATGGTGCCTAATAGATTATGGAATACTACAACATTGACTACCATACCTATGCAGATGACACCCAACTTTATATATCAGTTTCATCTCATGATTATAGTCCTCTAATTTCATTATGTGAGTGTATTAATCAAGTCAAAGAATGGATGTGCCAGAATTTTCTCCAGCTCAATACAGACAAGACAGAAGTGATTGTTTTTGGCCCCAAAAATGAAAGGTCAAAGGTCATTGCTCACCTTGACTCCATGTCATTGAAAGCTACAAATCAAGCCAGAAACCTTGGTGTAATCATTGACTCAGACCTGAATTTTAACAACCACATAAAATCCATCACTAAATCTTCCTATTACCACCTGAAAAACATTGCTAGAATAAAAGGTTTTCTGTCTAAACAAGATGCAGAAAAACTTGTTCGCGCATTTATTTTCAGTAGGTTAGATTATTGTAATGGCTTGTTCACAGGTCTTAGCAAAAAGTCAATCAGGCAGCTGCAGCTAATCCAGAATGCTGCTGCCAGAGTCCTTACAAACACCAAGAAACTGGACCATATCGCACCAGTTCTTAGATCACTACACTGGCTTCCCGTTAGTCAAAGGATAGATTTTAAAATCTTATTGCTAGTTTATAAAGCACTAAATGGTTGTGGACCAAAATATATCCAAGATATATTGGTTCCCTATGAGGTTTCCAGACCCCTCAGGTCATCTGGGACAGGTCTACTGTGTGTTCCCAGAACCAGAACCAAACAAAGTGAAGCAGCATTCAGTCACTATGCTCCTCACTTGTGGAACAAACTTCCTGAACACCTGAGGTCTGCTCAAACTGTCAGCTCATTCAAATCAGGACTAAAAACTGTTGTTTACTGCTGCCTTCGAATAATTGTTCATCCTTGTTTTCTTAATGTGCTTTTACATTTTATTTTAATTTACTTTACTTGATTTAAATTTATTTTATGTTAAATGTCTTTATTTTTAAATGCTCTTTTCAATGCTTTTAATGTAATTATATGCCTTGTAAAGCACTTTGAATTGCGTAGTGTATGAAAGGTGCTATACAAATAAATTTGCCTTTGCCTTAATAATCCTTTATAAAAGTTTTAGGAGGGGGCCGCTGGTGGTGTAGTGGTAGTGCACCCATCCATATATGCACGGGATGCCAGTTTGACTCCTGAGCCGGCCGTCACACAACCCACGTCTTCCCTTGCTCTCCCATTTCCTGTCTCTCTCCATCGTCCTATCAAATAAAGGCAAAAACTGCCCAAAAAAAAAAAAAAGTTTTAGGAACCAGATGAAGTAAACATTGTTACAACCCAGTGGTCTAGGGGAGTTAAGGGAGTAACATAACAGCCAGGTTGTTAAAAGGCAAGTAGACATTTACAGTGGGTACGGAAAGTATTCAGACCCCTTTAAATTTTTCCCTCTTTGTGTCATTGCAGCCATTTGACAAAATCAAAAAAGTTCATTTTATTTCTCATTAATGTACACTCAGCACCCCATCTTGACAGAAAAAAACAGAAATGTAGAAATTTTTGCAAATTTATTAAAAAAGAAAAACTGAAATATCACATGGTCATAAGTATTCAGACCCTTTGCAGTGACACTCATATTTAACTCACATGCTGTCCATTTCTTCTGATCCTCCTTGAGATGGTTCTGCTCCTTCATTGGAGTCCAGCTGTGTTTAATTAAACTGATTGGACTTGATTAGGAAAGGCACACACCTGTCTATATAAGACCTTACAGCTCACAGTGCATGTCAGAGCAAATGAGAATCATGAGGTCGAAGGAACTGCCCAAGGAGCTCAGAGACAGAATTGTGGCAAGGCACAGATCTGGCCAAGGTTACAAAAGAATTTCTGCAGCACTCAAGGTTCCTAAGAGCACAGTGGCCTCCATAATCCTCAAATGGAAAAAGTTTGGGACGACCAGAACTCTTCCTAGACCTGGCCGTTCAGCCAAACTGAGCAATCGTGGGAGAAGAGCCTTGGTGAGAGAGGTAAAGAAGAACCCAAAGATCACTGTGGCTGAGCTCCAGAGATGCAGTAGGGAGATGGGAGAAAGTTCCACAAAGTCAACTATCACTGCAGCCCTCCACCAGTTGGGGCTTTATGGCAGACTGGCCCGACGGAAGCCTCTCCTCAGTGGAAGACACATGAAAGCCTGCATAGAGTTTGCCAAAAGACACATGAAGGACTCCCAGACTATGAGAAATAAGATTCTCTGGTCTGATGAGACCAAGATTTAACTTTTTGGCGTTAATTCTAAGCAGTATGTGTGGAGAAAACCAGGCCCTGCTCATCACCTGCCCAATACAATCCCTACAGTGAAACATGGTGGTGGGAGCATCATGTTGTGGGGGTGTTTTTCAGCTGCAGGGACAGGACGACTGGTTGCAATTGAAGGAAAGATGAATGCGGCCAAGTACAGAGATATCCTGGAAGAAAACCTCTTCCAGAGTGCTCAGGACCTCAGACTGGGCCGAAGGTTCACCTTTCAACAGGACAATGACCCTAAGCACACAGCTAAAATAACAAAGGAGTGGCTTCGGAACAACTCTGTGACCGTTCTTGACTGGCCCAGCCAGAGCCCTGACCTAAACCCAATTGAGCATCTCTGGAGAGACCTGAAAATGGCTGTCCACCAACGTTCACCATCCAACCTGACAGAACTGGAGAGGATCTGCAAGGAAGAATGGCAGAGGATCCCCAAATCCAGGTGTGAAAAACTTGTTGCATCATTCCCAAGAAGACTCATGGCTGTACTAGCTCAAAAGGGTGCTTCTACTCAATACTGAGCACAGGGTCTGAATACTTATGACCATGTGATATTTCAGTTTTTCTTTTGTAATCAATTTGCAAAAATTTCTACATTTCTGTTTTTTTCTGTCAAGATGGGGTGCTGAGTGTACATTAATGAGAATTAAAATGAACTTTTTTGATTTTGGCAAATGGCTGCAATGACACAAAGAGTGAAAAATTTAAAGGGGTCTGAATACTTTCCGTACCCACTGTATTTTCTAGAACACAAGAAAGTTGAACTTACCAATGACAAAACTAATGAAGGAACATACACTGGAGCTAAAACAAACAAAAATTCAATTCAATTCAATTTTATTTGTATAGCGCCAAATCACAATACAAATCATCTCAAGGCACTTTACAAAAACTAAAACTAAAAACCCAACAATTCCCTTATGAGCAAGCACTTGGCGACAGTGGAGAGGAAAAACCTCCCTTTAACGGAAGAAAAAAACCTCCAGCAGAACCGGGCTCAGTTTGGGCGGCCATCTGCCTCGACCGGTTGGGGTGAGTGGATAGAGCAGAGAGAAAAGAACAGCAACAATAAACAACAAATAGACACTGCAAGTTGGTGGGGCCAGTAACTGCACATCAGCGATAAACAGCTCCAGGACCAGGGACACCTGCAGAAGGTACAGAGAGAGAGAGAGAGAGAGAGAGAGGGAGGGAGAGAGCACAAACTAGGGGAGAGAGAGAGCACAAGGAGAGCAAAAAGAGAAAAGAAGAGGGCCAATGGCTAAACAAACAACCAGAAGCATCAGAATCTGTCCTGTTAAAAACAAAATCCAGTACAATCAACAAAAGAAGAAAACCAAAAACCAATTAACAAAAAAAAAAAAAAGAGAGGAACACAGTCCCTTAAACCCTACAAGGTATCACACACAAAAACAAAACAAAAAAAAACAGTTGGCATATGGTAACAAAAGGGGAAAAATGGCTGACTAGGCCAACATGCTCCAGGTGATCAACAACTACTGTGATCACACAGATAACCAAAACATAAGAATGGAAAACCAACTACAGTATACTTTTAAGCAGTCCCAGAGTTTTTGCCACAGAAGTACCAGAATACCAATAATCACAAAAATCACAAAATCCCCAAAGCCCAAGAAAAAAAAAACACAGCAACAAGGTAGACTGCACATGGTGAGGTACAGCCAGCCCAGAGCACTGGGAAACAGCACTTTAAGTACTGGTGCGCTGGGGTGTGTGTAGCCGGTTGGTGGAGAGCTCAAGTGCCAGGCCAATCGGGAGATGAGGCGCAGTCCATGGATGATCGATGTTGCAGCTGCTGATTCGTGGTTCCCTCAGCCAATGGCAGTGATGCAGAGGACAGCTCCTCCAATCACGGTCGGGTGTTGGTCTTCATGGATTTAAATACACACAGCCTGGAGTACACAGCCACAGAACAAGGGAAACACATGGAAGACACAAGGAAATAAAGGGGGAGGAGGAGTGGAAAGGCTGGTGGCCGTAACACCCTCCCCCTAAACAAAACTCTTCCAGGGATGTTACAGAAAACAAGATTTTTACAACATCTTGCCCAAGTACAACTTTATCTGAGTTCATAGAAACAATAGAATGTTACTCACATCTGGATAGGGAATCTGCTAATAGGTTTTCTGAGCCTTTCTTGTGGCGAATGTCTAGGTTGTAATCTTGAACCATGAGAGCCCATCGAATTAGTTGCTGGTTGTGGTTGTACATTCTAACAAGGAATACAAGAGGGTTGTGGTCCGTGTAGACTACGATGGGCAAATGGCTGGATCAACCATAAACGTCAAAGTGTTGGAGAGCTAAAAGTAATGCTAAAGTCTCTTTCTCAATGGTTGAATATTTGGTTTGGTATGTGTTGAACTTGCGGGAAAACTAACACACTGGATGGTCAAAGTCCTCAGAATCCTCCTGTATCAAGACCGCTCCAGCCCCAACACCGCTGGCGTCGATGTCGAGCTTAAAGGGTCTAGAGAAATCAGGAGAACGCAACACAGGAGAGTGACACAACAAGGCTTTTATACATTCAAAAGCACTCTGGCATTCAGGGGTCTATTCAAACTTTGTCTTAGGGCTGAGTAGACAAGTTAGGGGTTGAGCAACTGTCGAGAAGTTGTGGCAGAAAACACGATAGTAGCCTGCCATTCCTAAAAATCAGCATAGAGCATGACGTGTGGTAGGTACAGAGAAATTTACAATAGCGCTGGTTTTTTCTTTGACAGGGCGCACCTGTCCTTGGCCAACTTCTCTATCTACAGTATTGTTCAAAATAATAGCAGTACAATGTGACTAACCAGAATAATCCAGGTTTTTTGTATATTTTTTATTGCTACATGGAAAACAAGTTACCAGTAGGTGCAGTAGATTCTCAGAAAACAAACAAGACCCAGCATTCATGATATGCATGCTCTTAAGGCTGTGCAATTGGGCAATTAGTTGAAAGGGGTGTGTTCAAAAAAATAGCAGTGTGGTATTCAATCAGTGAGGTCATCAATTTTGTGAAAAAACAGGTGTGAATCAGGTGGCCCCTATTTAAGGATGAAGCCAGCACTTGTTCAACATGCATTTGAAAGCCTGAGGAAAATGGGTCGTTCAAGACATTGTTCAGAAGAACAGCGTACTTTGATTAAAAAGTTGATTGGAGAGGGGAAAGCCTATAAAGAGGTGCAAAAAATTATATGCTGTTCAGCTAAAATGATTTCCAATGCCTTAAAATGGAGGGCAAAACCAGAGACGTGGAAGAAAACGGAAGACAACCATCAAAATGGATCGAAGAATAACCAGAATGGCAAAGGCTCAGCCAATGATCAGCTCCAGGATGATCAAAGACAGTCTGGAGTTACCTGTAAGTACTGTGACAGTTAGAAGACGTCTGTGTGAAGCTAATCTATTTTCAAGAATCGCCCGCAAAGTCCCTCTGTTAAAAAAAAAGGCATGTACAGAAGAGGTTACAATTTGCCAAAGAACACATCAACTGGCTTAAAGAGAAATGGAGGAACATTTTGTGGACAAATGAGAGTAAAATTGTTCTTTTTGGGTCCAAGGGCCATAGACAGTTTGTGAGACGACCCCCAAACTCTGAATTCAAGCCACAGTACACAGTGAAGCATGGTGGTGCAAGCATGATATGGGCATGTTTCTCCTACTATGGTGTTGGGCCTATTTATCGCATACCAGGGATCATGGATCAGTTTGCATTTGTCAAAATACTTGAAGAGGTCATGTTGCCTTATGCTGAAGAGGACATGCCCTTGAAATGGTTGTTTCAACAAGACAATGACCCCAAACACACTAGTAAACGAGCAAAGTCTTGGTTCAAAACCAACAAAATTAATGTTATGGAGTTGCCAGCCCAATCCCCGGACCTTAATCCAATCGAGAACTTGTGATGTGATATCAAAAATGCTGTTTCTGAAGCAAAACCAAGAAATGTAAATGAATTGTGGAATGTTGTTAAAGTGGAGTGGAATAACAGCTGAAAGGTGCCACAAGTTGGTTGACTCCAAACGTTTTGAGTTTGTACAGTCAACGGCAGACACTGCTATTTCTTTGAACATACCCCTTTCAACTAATTGCCCAATTACACAGCCTTAAGAGCGTGCATATCATGAATGCTGGGTCTTGTTTGTTTTCTGAGAATCTACTGCACCTACTGGTAACTTGTTTGCCATGTAGCAATAAAAAAATATACTAAAAACCTGGATTATTCTGGTTAGTCACATTGTACTGCTATTATTTTGAACAATACTGTAGGTACAGCACGGTGGCTTTGCCAAACTCACATTTGGCAAGGTTTAATGTTAATGAAGCTTGTGCGAGTCTGAAATACTTTACGCAAAACAACACAAAACACATGTTCTTTCCAGTTTTGCGTGTACACAACATCATCCAAATAAACACTACACTCCTCAATACCACATAACACAATATTCATCAGCCGCTGAAAAGTGGCAGGTGCATTACTCATGCCGAATGCCATGACTGTGTATTGCAGCAGGCAGTCAGGTGTAACAGAGGCTGATATCTCAGATGCACGTTTGGTTAGGGGGACTTGCCCATACCCTTTCAGCAAATCTAACTTTGACACAAATCTAGCAGAGCCAACCTTATCAACACAATCCTCCATGCGAGGAAGTGGATATGAGTCGGAGACAGTAACATGATTTACCTTGCGGAAGTCTGTAATAAAGCGTGGTGTACCATCAGACTTGGCCTCCACCAAGCAGGGGGAACTCCATGCACTGCAACTGGGATATGCAAGACCATGTTGTAGTAAGTAATTAGTTTCAGTTTTCATCAAGGCACTTTTAATGGTGTTTACACTATAAGGATGCTGTTTCATTGGTTTGGCATTTCTGACATCTATATCATGCTCCAGTACACTAGTACGAGTGGGCACGTCATTAAACAAGCAAGGAAATTCCTGCACAAGCTGTTCTATGTCAGTTTGTTGCTCTTCAGTCAAATGAGTCAGCTGTTTAGAGAAAATTTTTAGCTCATCTGAGTTAGAGAGCCTAGCTGTCTGTCATACAGTAGGGTAGGTTTGAGTCCACTGTCCTCAGGACTATCCATGACAACGTCTTGCACTATGAGGGCTGCACTAAGGTGTGTCTTGGGTGGATGTGGGGCTTCAGCAGTGGTGGAATCTCGGGCATAATAGCACTTCAGCATGTTAACATGGTACACTTTTCTGTCGCTGGAGATCGTTGGTGTGATTAACATAATCTGTGTCACTAAGTTTCTGCTCAATGGTGTATGGTCCGGCAAAGCGGGCATTTAAGGAGGTGCCAGGTTGGGGTAATAGCACCAAAACCTGATCACCAACAGCAAACTCTCGGTGTACAGCTGTCTTGTCATAGTGGTGTTTCATGACTGTTTGAGTCTTTTCTAGTGTCTTTCTGGCAAGCTGATTTGCTTTATGCAACCGCTCTCTAAATCTGCTCACATAACTTAGCACGTTACATGCGGGGTCACTAATAGCTTCTTTCACAGCTTTTAGTGGGCTGCGTGGAGTGTGCGCAAACACCAACTCAGAAGGACTAAATCCTAAGGACTCTTGTCTAGCATTATGAGCTGCAAACAATACAAAAGGCAAACCCTCATCCCAATCTTTTTCTGTCTCCAGACAATACTTACAGAGCATACATATTCACTGACTGATGCCACCTCTCCAGTGCACCTTGGCTCTCCAGGTGGGAAGCACTGGAGGTCACGTGCTGGGCCTCAAGAATTTTCATAACCTGCTGAAATACATTAGATGTGAAATTTGTTCCCTGGTCTGTTTGAATTGCCTGCGGCAACCCAAACGTTGCAAAGAATGTCATCAATACTTTAATGACAGTGGGGCTAGTGATCTTTCTCAAAGGTATTGCCTCAGGATATCTAGTGGCAGTACACATCATAGTTAACAAATACTGATTTCCACTGCAAGTCTTTGGTAGCGGGCCTACACAGTCGATGATTTTAGCAAATGGTTGTTTTACTACAGGAATTGGGAAAAGTGGGGCACGGAAGATGCTCTGATGAGGTTTCCCGGCCAACTGGCAAATGCGGCAGCTGTGGCAGAATTTAGCCACATCTTGTTTCAGTCCGGGCCAGAAAAAGTGTTGCAAGATGTTTAGGTATGTTTTCGTAACTCCCAAATGTCCAGACCAGCAATTTTCATGAGCCATTGCCAGAACTTGCTGTCTGTAGCTCTGTGGCAGCACAACTTGTGTCACATGTCTCCATACACTGTTTTCATCACTGGGCACATACCATTTTTGCATCAACACATTGTTTTTCAAATACAACTGGGCATTTTTATTGTGTTGGGACAAAACTGACCTTTGCGTACTGTCATTACTCACCAACCCTTCAAAGCACTTGCGTAGAGTGGGATCCAATCACTGTAATTCACTAAACCACTCAGCTTTTATAGCAGTCCCCATTTCCTCCATGCCAGGAGTGGGCTCTGCCACACCCTCTAGCTTGCAGGGCTGTTCCAGAACTACAGGAAGCTCAGCCTCTGGTTTACCTGTCTCTTGCCCAAGTATGGGCATGAGAAAACTGTCGTTAATACAAATGTCGGTATTGGCACGGGCTTGGGATCGAGTAACAGCGCACATGGGGAATGTGGATGATTCACTAGATAAGTCGGGTGGTATAGGCACATCCACCACCTCCAGTGATGGTAGCATCTTCCAGCAGCTATATCGTTACCTAGTAATAGGGTTATTCCCTCGATGGGTAGTTTGTCACTCACCGCAACAGGAAAGTATCCTGTTACCAGCTTGGATTTTATGTGAACCCATTTCAATACCCCTCAAGATGGCGCTGTAACCACATGCTGATTCTGGGGAGAAAGGTAGAGCACTAGACAAGATAACAGACTGAGAACCACCTGTGTCTCTTAACATAGTTATGGGTTTTTGGTCTGAATGGTTACCCATGAGTAAGGCCGGTGGCCGTAACAATCATACTAACTAAAATTCCCTTTTTGATGCAAATTAAATCTGCAGTGTTCGCATTTTTATGAGTTGATGATTACAATCTGTCATAATGTCATTGGTTAAAAAATGTCACCTAAATTTCTCTTTGCTCCCTACTCTCTTTCATGGCCACAGTCAAACACAAATGACCATCCTGCAATGCACTCCTATTAATAAACTAGTCAATGCTAAATCTTACATAGCCACATTTACAGGAAACCATAACTGCTGTTAAACATATTACATAGCAGAACTAGCAGTATGTTTATGGACATATAGATTAAAATGTATAGAATGGAAATAAGCAGTTTTCCAGGTGGAGATAAATTGAAGACCATGACATTGTACATTGAATTGGAGCTAGGTAAATGAATGACAGCAGTTGCAATCAATAGTAGGAACCAAATAATTTAGTTGTATGTAATATTCTCTTTAATCCCATAACACTTGTGTCACTGTTATTACTATATTTTGTACAACCTTTGTTCTTTTTTATTTCAGTTATCTTATTTCTTGCTTAGATGCTGTTACAAAAAGCAGCCAGGCCACAGAGTTAGAAGTGTTGACTGCAGCCAAAGTATGGCTTCACAATGCCAGGGACAGAGATGGTGGAAGCAGAAGACAAAAAAATAGACTGATAGATTTGATGTTTAGATTTGTTATTATTTATCGTGTTCTTTATAAAATAATTTATTTTACTCAGATATTCAGTTTCCATTGATTAAATGTAACTATTCAAAGCACATTACTCTTTCTAGTTTGTTACTACTTCTTTCAACAACTGCAGTAATTCTGCATACACAGTGATTTTAATGTTGTGGATACAGTTTAGGTAAGTCTATACTGTACCAACAGTACTGTATAGTAACTGTGGGCATGCAGCACACAGTATGTGCATTCTGTTATCCATTACTTATTTTATTTTTACTTTCCATACATTTAAAAAACATTTTATATAGCTGTTTTTAAAATTTAGACTTCAGAAGTTAATTACATGTTGTCACTGTTAGAATTCCTAATCTTCTGTAGATCAACTTTTAGTGAAATACATTATTGCATTTATTTTGTATTATTATATTTTTATTTTTAACTGTGTACCCATGCTCACAGTATACCCACTGCACAGAGACCAATAAGGTCTGTGCATACTGTGGACATACTGTCATACCCTGGGAATGACGATGGGTCTCAGAAAACATGCGGGGCAAAAATTGTGGAGTGCGGTGGTGCAAATTGAAATTCAGTTTCTCAGCCCCACAGTCCAGGAAACACACAACCAGGGAAAACAGGAACCAGGGATCCGGGAGGCTGAAGACTGGTAACAAGGAGCACAGGGACAGAGGGAAACTCGAGAGAGTGAGGCAGGGAAGCTGGAGTACAGTGACACAGAACACAGGAATTGAGAGAGACCTCGGAGACTCAGAAGAGTGCGCTCTCTCACTTGGGAATAGAACCAGGTATACTGGACTCACCAGCCATCAGGATATGCAGGAGAATGAAGCCACACAGGGCACAATAAGGTAACAATAAGCCCAAAGTCCAGTAGTGCACAGAAGTCAGACAGTTCGCAGTTCTCATAGACATACAATACTCAGGCTT
Organism: Mastacembelus armatus; assembly: GCF_900324485.2. Taxonomy (NCBI): domain Eukaryota; kingdom Metazoa; phylum Chordata; class Actinopteri; order Synbranchiformes; family Mastacembelidae; genus Mastacembelus; species Mastacembelus armatus. The sequence continues at coordinate 2,385,318 of NC_046640.1, forward strand.
GTAGGTCTGAGTGTGCACAGTATTCAGCACAGTATTCAGTACAATCCAACAATGAGGTGAAGGGAGAGCTGGTCTATATACACTTCATCCCATGATGCCTAACCAAAATCAGGTGTGGTTAATTACCTCATTGCCAATGGGACACATACACATACACTAGAGGAGAGAGTGACTAGGGAGTGGAGAAAAAAGCATCCGAAAGGAGGAAAATTAGCTTTTGATGACTATGGGTTCCTGACCTCAGGAAGTTATTTACTGCAAATGATTTGTATTAATAGTGAAATGATATATATATTTTATATTAATTTGTCCAATGACTTTTTAGCCTCTGAAAATGCGGTCTATATATAAAAATGGCAAATGGAAAATGGCAGCTTTTTATAATTTAAATCTAATTAATAAGTAAATGATCTTACAGATAATAAAGCCTTTACATAAAACTAGTAGTGTTTGTTCCTACTACATAAGTAAGTGTTTTGAAATCTAAAATAAATAGTAAAAGTGTTATTGGGACATTTTTGTCTTTTCACTGTGCAGAGCCAGCAAACATTTCAACCCAGCTATTCCAGTCTTCTGCAATAATTGGCTGTCTGTTCAGAGAGAAAATGGCCATATCTCAGGATTTTCCTCTACTGACGGCTTGTAATTAACGGAGGGAAAGAGTCTGTTCCTTAAATTAAACATCAGTGCAGCAGGAAGAAGGACTGCCCTCTTTTTGTACAGCAGACTAAAGGAGGCTGCCAGCAAAATAAATATGGCACCATGTAATGAGCTACTGTAAGTAGCATGTGTGTGTATCTGTGTGTGTATGTGTGTGTGTACACTGGGTAAATATTGGTAGTTATTTAAGATGGTTGAAATAATTGATCATCTAATTTGTGCAAGCTGGGTGGAGACTAAAGGAGACATGAAACCTCTGCTTTCTGTGCAATGTTTTAAAATTCTTCAAGAGAACTTTCATAGAACTAGAAACCTCCACACTTAATTTGATCACATGACCACCTGTAGGATTTGGTGAAACTGGTAATCATAGGTGCTACCTTTACCTCAACTGAAATTAATCTGAAATTATAATGACTGAGAACAGTTCACATGTTCAATAACTCATTTATTGTATGAGCTGTTAAACAGGTCATGTTGTTCCCTAGCCCAAATTTGTTCATGCATACTGTCACCCTGGCTACAGAGTCAGGGGCTGACAATTTCTACATGTGGGCCTGTGCCATATCCAGCCACCTTCAGTAACTATCCCAGTATGAATATTTAATATAAGGTTAAAAATGCTAATGAATGCAGGGCTTTACTAATTTGATTAATATTTCATGCCAGCAGTAAAAAAAGCATTTTTACACCCACACACACTGAAGCACAATCAAGACAAATAAACATTTGCTTGAAAACAGGCTTCCATTTCCATATTACTATTTGGGTGATGCAAACATGAATCTGTACTATGAAAATACATGCTGAATTAAAAACTAGTCTGCATACTGTCTTCATTCATTCCAGGTGTATGTGTTCAGAAATATATTTTCACATATTCTGTAAATAATAATGATATTCATTTTTCAGTTTTGTGATTGTCACTGGTCCTTAGTGGGTATAATATACTTTGGTATGTGTGTTGTTATTGCATTCTTAATTGCTGCTTAACTACCACTAGAAGAGCAGTCACAACAGTAGTGAGATTGAAATAAAAAAGATTCTCATTCTCAGCTAAATCAATGAAGCTTTTTTAAAAGGTAACTGAAGATGTACTCTAAAGTCTTGATGTGTGTGTGTGTGTGTGTGTGTGCCTGCCTCACTGCTATTATGGAGACTGAAATCTGTTTTTTGTGTGTGTGTGTGTGTGTGTGTGTGATAAGTCAGTGGAGACATTTGCTCCTTCTTGGGGGATGTGACATTTTCCACAACAAACAGCAGTATACTGTGCAAAGTGATTCAGTGAGTCAGCCAATGAAAAAGCCAACGTCTTCTCATGTCTACACCATGTCCTAAAACAGACTGATACACAAATACATGCACACATGTACACACAGACACACACACGCACACACAAACACACCTACACACCTACACACACACACATGCATTTATAGTGGATTATTTGGAAATTTTCTGGCACTGTATTTATTCCTTATGCTCTTTTTACTTTCCTAAAATCCTAACGCAGGCTTATTATTTGTATTTTTCCCAGCTTCATTTGCAGTGCTGTTTAAGAGTGACTATGTACACAAACACATATCTGTGTTTCTAGTGTATTGAGAGTGTGAATGTTCATCTATTTGCAGTTGTGTGGTCTCTTACCTGCAACGCATGGAGGAGCAAGGCAATTGAACACTAGCAGTGTTTCAGTCTGCTTGTGGAACTCAAATGTCAGCAGCAAGGGCTGAGACCTAAAGCTATGAAATAATGTAGGAACACAATGTGTGTGCTTGTCTGGGAAAATGTATGCCACTGACTCAGTGCAGAGGGTGAGGCTGCTGTTGGTGAGCTATATTCAACTGACCTGGCTTTCAGTGTGTATATCAAAAACTGCATTACATATTCACTAGCTTACTGCTGCGCCTTTAAAGGTAAAAGATTAAAAGAATTCATTTACTTGTTTGTTTTTCCTCTGGTAAATAGTATTTTAAGGTCAGCAAGAAGCTCTGAACAGCAGTTCAGAAGGTCAGAAACTTGTTTTATGATGTAGTGGTTTGAGTAATAATATTATTGACAATGACAGAAATAGGATTTACAGGTTTAATATAAAGGGCTGATTTTATAATGGAAATAAATGTGTTATACTTGTAAAAGAAGTTCAAGACTGGTAATTCAGACTATACTTCAGTATGAAATTCATCCTGTTGTGTTTTAAGAAAAAGTGTAGTAACATATAGAAAACTCTCCGTAAAGCCAGAACTGCATACTATTCATCACTGATAGAGGAAAATAAGAACAATCCCAGGTTTCTTTTCAGCACTGTAGCCAGGCTGACAAAAAGTCACAGCTCTGTTAAGCCCAGTGTTCCCTTAGCCCTCAGCAGTCATGACTTTATGAGTTTCTTTACAAGGAAAATAAAAACAGTGGAAACTGTCCTTATGTCTGTGGTCTCCCACATTCTTAAAATCGTTTAAGATTTTAAAATCGTCTAGTGTGTCCAGCCTAACTCCATAAAAAGCCTCCAGTTAATCCAGAATGCTGCAGCCAGAGTCCTGACAAGAACTAGCAAGAGAGATCACATTTCTCCTATATTTGTCATGACCCGTAACCTGACTTCCTGTTAGATGCTTTTACGCTGAAGGGTCAAACAGGATCCGCCTCTTTTCCACTGACGAGGCTTGACATCATTACATGATTGAATTCACCTGTGCTCTTTTCCCAGTTTCAGTTAAATACCATCCCTTTGCCATAGACAGACTGCCAGGTTGTCTGTTGTCCATTCCTTGATGAGGCCTGTACTACTGCGACTCCCTCTACTTTGATCTATGCCATGTTTTGGATTTTCACCTGGAAAAAACCTCGGACCAATGGCAGAACCTAGAGTTACTCTCAGTTAAGTAAGTTTGATCTTGTTTTATTTGGAGAAATATCTCAAGTTTTTTTTTGCTCAAGAGGAACTTTGACCAAGGAGATCTTTTTGACTGAATTTTTGTGATTTGTATAAGACATTAAGAAGAGTAGTGAGCCCCGGAGGATTTTGAATTTTTGTTGCTGCACTTAAATCTATGAATGATTCATTAGAGACTATTCCTCCTTGTTAAGCAATCCTGTTTTTTTTTTTTTGTGTTCCCAGGTCACATCTCTCCTGCCCAGAGAAACGAGGAGATCTGCCATCTAGTGGAAGGCGGTATCCTCGTTTGTGCATGATTGACTATTCCCTGTCTCTCTCTGAGTGTCAATCCAGATTGGCCCAAACCCTGCCCAAGGAAATTAGTACCGCCAGATTTTACTCTGTGAAAACCACCTGGCTCACTCTCCTGTCAACAGTTTCTACCACCTCGGTGTTACCGTGTCTGGCCTTGACTACAACCATCTTTATTGGACTTGGTAAATTTATCTCTAGTATCAGGCTATGTACCACAGGCCTTTAAGGCTGCAGTAATCAAACCTTTACTCAAAAAGCCTAGTCTTGATCCAGGAGTCTTGGCAAATTATAGATCAATATCCAACCTGCCATTTATTTCTAAAATCCTAGAAAAAGCTGTTGCTAAGCAGCTATCAGACCACTTACACAGGAATGAACTATTTGAAGATTTTCAATTAGGATTTAGAGCACATCATAGTACAGAAACAGCACTGTTGAAAGTTACCAACGATCTTCTCTTAGCCTCAGATAATGGACTTGTTTCAATACTTGTCCTCCTAGACCTTAATGCAGCATTCGACACCTGACCACAACATCTTATTACAGAGACTGGAGCATGTGACTGCTATCAGAGGAACAGCGTTAAAATGGTTCCAATCCTATTTATTGGACAGATTCCAGTTTGTTCATGGCCATGATGAACCTTCCACACGAACAAAAGTTAGTTATGGAGTTCCACAAGGCTCCGTGGTAGGACCGATTCTGTTCACCCTGTACATGCTTCCTTTAGGATATGTCATTAGGAAGCACTCTATTAATTACCACTGCTATGCAGATGACACTCAGTTATATCTATCTATTAAACCTGTTAACACAAACCAGTTAACCAGACTTCAAGCCTGTCTAACCGACATAAAGGCCTGGATGACCAGTAACTTTTTACTTTTAAACTCAGAGAAAACAGAAGTCATTATATTTGGGCCAAAAAATCTCAGAAATAACTTTTCTAAAATTATAGCTACTCTAGATGGCATAGCCCTGGCCTCCAGTACTACTGTAAAAAACGTTGGAGTTATTTTTGACCAGGACATGTCCTTTTAACTCACACATAAAACAAATCTCTAGAACTGCATTCTTTCACCTGCGCAACATTGCCAAAATTAGGAACATCCTGTCTCAAAATGATGCAGAAAAACTAGACCATGCATTTGTTACCTCAAGGCTAGATTACTGTAACTCATTACTATTTGGATGTCCCAGTATCTCCATATAAAGCCTCCAGTTAATCCAGAATGCTGCAGCCAGAGTCCTGACAGGAACAAGCAGGAGAGTTCCTGGCTCCCTGTAAAATACAGAATGGAATTTAAAATCCTCCTTCTCACATACAAATCCCTTCATAATCAAGCTCCTTCATACCTTAAAGACCTCATAGTACCATATTATCCCAATAGACCACTTCGCTCTCAGGGTGCAGGTCTACTTGTGGTTCCCAGAGTTTCCAAAAGCAGACTGGGAGGCAGAGCCTTTAGTTATCAAGCTCCTCTCCTATGGAACCAGCTCCCAGCCTGGGTTCAGGAGGCAGACACTCTCTGTACTTTTAAGGCTTTTAATGCTAGACTTAAAACCTTCCTCTTTGACAAAGCATATAGTTAGGGCTGGCTTCAGGCAACCCTGAACCATCCCTTAGTTATGCTGCTATAGGCCTAGACTGCCCGAGGAACATCGGTGCACTGAGCTCCCCTACCCTACCCTACCCCCCCCCCCCCCCTACCCCCCCTTCCACTCCCCTCTCTTTTCTCCTCCCACCTCATGTATATTCCACCATTGAATGTTACTAACCTTGTGCTCTCTCTTCCCTAGTTTGTGCTCTCTCCCTTTCTCTCTGTACCTTCTGCAGGTGTCCCTGGTCCTGGAGCTGTATATCGCTGATGTGCAGTTACTGGCCCCACCAACCTGCAGTGTCTATTTGTTGTTTATTGTTGCTGTTCTTTTCTCTCTGCTCTATCCACTCACCCCAACCGGTCGAGGCAGATGGCCGCCCAAATTGAGTCCGGTTCTGCTGGAGGTTTTTTCTTCCGTTAAAGGGCGTTTTTCCTCTCCACTGTCGCCAAGTGCTTGCTCATAAGAGATTTGTTGGGTTTTTAGTTGTATTTTTTGTAAAGTGCCTTGAGATGATTTGTATTGCGATTTGGCGCTATACAACTAAAATTGAATTGAACTACTCCTGCCATAACCCATCATCCAGCTTTCTCTCCATTGACTGGTCACTACACATTCATTCCCTGCATGTCATCTGTTTTCTGTTTTAAATAAAGTCAGACCTTGATACTTGAGTACCAGAGTGGGCAAATCATTGGTCCTCTGTTCCTCAGCTAATGACAACATTAGCTTCTCTTCATTGGCTCCCTGTAAAATCAATTCATCCATCCATTCATCTTCTCCCGCTTATCCGGGGCCGGGTCGCAGGGGCAGTAGCCTAAACGGGGATACCCAGTCTTCCTGTAACCTGGACACTTCCTCCAGCTCTTACGGGGGGACACTGAGGTGTTCCCAGACCAGCCAGGAGACATAGTCCCTCCAGCCTGTCCTGGGTCTTCCCTGGGGCCTCCTCCTGGTGGGACATGTCCAGAACACCTCCCCAGGGAGGCGCCCAGGAGGCATCCGGAACAGATGCCCGAGCCACCTCAGCTGACTCCTCTCAATGTGAAGGAGCAGCGGCTCTACTCAGAGCTCCTCCCAGGTGACTGAGCTCCTCACCCTATCTCTAAGGGAGCGGCCCAGCCAGGAAGCTCATTTCATTTTGTAAAATCCAGAATAGAATGTAAAATCCTTCTTCTCACATACAAATCCCTTCATGATCAAGCTCCTTCATATGTTGAAGTGTCAGGGCTTTTGTTTTGTATTTCCTGTGTTCACCATAGTTATTAGAGATCTTACTAAAGACCTCATAATCCCAATAGACCTTGTAATCCCAATAGAGTACTTTGCTCTCAGAGTGCAGGTCTACTAAAAGCAGACCTAAAAGTAGATTAGGTGTCTGCCTCCTCCTTTATACTTTTATGGCTAGACTTAAAACCTTCCTTTTTGACAAAGTTTATAGTTAGGGCTGGCTCAGGTAACCCTGAACCATCCCTTGTACTGCTATAGGTCTAGACTGCCTGAGGACCTCCCATCATGCACCAGGCTCCTCTCTTCACTCCACTCCTCCCCTCTCCTCTTCTCTCCTTCCTTAACCTCCTCTCGTCTTGTCTCTTCCAGGATAAAAAGAAAGGCAACAGTTTGTCCCTTTAGTCTGTCAAACAAGGTAATTAAATATCACATGATGAATTGTAATGATTTCACCTGATGGCTGTTGACCAAATTAAGCTACTTTAACACTGCAATATAATGGACATTTCCATAGGAACCACTGTTTCTAGAGGGTCAAGTAACGTTTCCATTTTGTATTTGGTTCTCAACTGTCTTGGCATCAACATAGGTTTTGTTCCTGCCATGTTTACACAGCTGCTCTTTTTGCCAGCCCATACCAGTACATCATAATGAGTAAGTAAAACTTGAGATGCTGTTTGGACTTGATTTAACTGTTAACCAAAAAAAAAGCAGTGTGTCAGTACAGAGTAAGAGCATGGTAGGAAGCATAAAGCCTGAGAGAGAAAGAGTTGCAGTCATCAGCACACCTCATCATCTGTGTCCACCATCACACCATCTAAATCCAGTTCTCTACCTGTATTCTTACTGTCTCTGTTATTTTCCTCATGTGAACACAGACATTAACACACATGCATGCGGACAGATGGGCCTCTTCAGCAGTGAAGTAGCTGCTATTGATTGAATCAGAGGAGATGTCTGAGGAGGAGAGTACTATTCAGGGCATGGGGAATAGACTACAATTGGCTGTCTGCTAATAGATACTACAGATTGCCTTGGTGTGTGTGTTCCTGTGTGTGTATCTCCAGATTGTATGGTGCAAGTTGATGGGCAGACAAGCTTGTCTTTCACAGGCTCCATTGAATAAAGCACAGCGTGGAAGCACGTTGAGCTCAATGACAGTGCCAATAGCAGGCCTCATGTGGGCGAATAAGCCCGGCCAGAGCCCAGAGAGCAGGGAAATATGATTTGGTAAATAATGATGGTTACTTGTCTGAAACAAATAGCCCATTTGGTCAACAATTAGGACCGTAGTTTGGAAAAAAGATAGGGGCCACTCTTAGGATAAAGAAATGGATCATCAATTAAAATATAAAAAACACATTTTATCAACTGTGGAAGACTACCACAAGTGATTTGTGTTGTCACAAGAAACTGGCTGAAGCTAGGTTTCTGTTGGAAAGTTATTAGGGGTCTAAGCCCAGCTGTGTGTCTTACCCATGTCCAGGACAAGATGGTCTCCAAAGGCCCCCATCCTTTCCCAGACTACATGCAGGTCACTGACTGGCCATACACACACAGCACACAGCACACAGCTCTTATCTTCCACACACTAACTAAACCTGAATTGACATTCAATCATATAGATATGGAAAATTGATCAATTATTTCATAAAAGGATATATTATACATCAATTTACATTAAAGCAGATCCTACTGTGACCGAACACAGATGACCACACATAAGTCACAAATATTACACAGTATGTTCATTAGTGTAAACAAGCCAAAATGGTTTTGGCTTTTCAGTATTTCAAAATTATATGTATAAAATTGGTAGGTTACTGGTTGTATAGTTTTAAAAAATATTTATTTTTGACAAATGATTCCAGCAGATTATTTAAAAGTTTTGAGACCCCACTTGACCCAAGGCCCAGGACAAATGACCTGGTATTGCCAGTTGCTTCATGTGTACTAGAGCTTAGTGTGAGCTGTAAGAGGAATATAAAACATGCTGTTGTAGCCTTCTGCATCGCACAGCATCTAATCCCTCTCAAATAACTCTGTCTTTTGCATAGAGTCTTTTATTGAAAGCCTTCACAGCAGTACACTCTGTTGCTAAACAATGGGGACAACTTACATAACAAATACAAAGAAGTTCAAATCCTGCATACTTTCACACCTCCACATACATGGATAGTTTTTAGCCATGACAACAATCACTTTGTTGCAAGTTGAGGCCTACACTTAAAATTGAACTAGTTGGTACAACACACATTGTCCCAACCTGTCATTTGCCAAAAGACCACTCCTAGTGTTGGGTGTTAACTGAAAAGTGACGGGTGTGTGAAGATTAAACTTTATCCATCTTCAGTTCCACATACCTGGGAAACCATTGTATAGGATTTTGCAGAAAGTTACAGAAAAAAACAGAAAGTTACAAGGTGTCAAAAACAATATTATTTTCTAAATGTGCATGTAGGTTTTTATTGCACACTATCCAACAATATCGGCGCATCTACTTGTATAAGTTATCTTTGTGTACATGATTTTGATGGTTGGGTTCCTCTACGGTGTTTGCTTTCTGATAGCTTGTGTTGCTTGACTTAAAAAATTACACCAAATCAGGTTCTGCTGGACACTAATGCACAGATAAACACACTCAAAGCGTGTCTGCATGAAATGCTGCAGGTCTTATAAGAGCCTATTAAAAAACTAATCTGCACTTTTTTTGTAAAGTGCCTTGAGATGATTGTATTGTCATTTAGCGCTATACAAATAAATTGAATTGAATTGAATTGAACTTATTCAATTCTAGAAAACTATGTATCCAAATTGTCTTTTTTCTCTTCACAGAAACACTACAGCTCTGTTTGCTTTGCTGCAATGCCTGTCATTAATACCTGTCAACCAGGCATGCACCCATCATTTTTCTGCTGTTCTGCTGGAATATATGGAGTTGCCTGTTCGACCAGCATTCAAGACATCCTGCATAATTAATTACAAAACAGAAAATGTCAGTTATGCTCAACACTTGTAGTCCTATGCGCACACTACAACCACTCAGATAAAGCTAAATGTACTCTGCTATACATTGTACTGTCCATACAAAATATCGTACTGTTTGAAATTAATATGCTATGTTGAGAATATGGACATGCTAAAAAATGTATCCAGTAAAGACATAAGACAGATACAGAATGTGCATGCATGAGAAGCTTCAGTCTTAACTCCTAACTGATTCATTTTGGGTATGTAACCATGTAAATTCAAAAGTAATTTAATTTGTTCCATGATTATAGCCAAGAATTCATCAGAAGTCAGAAGTTATATAAAATATCATATTAAAGGAAAAATAACAGGGCAATTGCAAATAATTTTCCTGGAAGTCAACGTTAATAGTCCAAATATGTAGCACAATTCAGAAAAGAATGCACCAAAATAATGGTGCAAACTAACAAGTCCTCTGTCCTCTGAATGACTCATTCAGAAAAGAACATATCACAGATTAACAGTAGGGGAGAGTGGGGTGATTTGTGCCATAGGGTAAGTTGTGCCACCCCCTGCTTCTAGGGAACCATAGAAAAAATTGATCATGTGATCAATTTTTTTTGAAGACTCAGCCATTTCACTCATCCTGCAAAGAGGAGAACCTTATTGCATGGGAGGTAAACACATTTAAGCTCAAAAAACTGTTTTTTGCCTTTCAAAGTAAAATTTTTATGAGCATGTTTTGTTGATTATCATGTTTGAACAGTTATAGACAAGTTTGAAAACATTTCACACATGTTTTAGTGCTTTGGTAAGCTACACTATGAGTCTATACAGCTAGCATGATGTTAGCTCAAAACTGCTGGATGATGCATTTTTTCCAAAATGGTGGGTTTGGGGTGATTTGTGCCAAAGGGCCTGGGTTAAGTTGTGCCAGTGGTACAACTCACCCCAACTTATAAATATTTTTCAAGTGGTTTAACTGGTTCTGCCCAATTGGGTTATGTATCTCTACAAGCCATACTTCCCTTGCCAAAAGCCACAGCAAGAAAGCCCAGAATGAAAAGAAAGAAAATAAAATCAAAAATCATAACTGATACACCTGAGACGATGGAACTGGAGAGGGCACAAAAAGAAAGAGAAGATAAAATGGCTGAAAAGGAAAAGAAACAGAATGAAAGGCAGATGAAAAGGGCTCTCAAAAAAAAAAAATCAAACTAAACTCAAGAAAATGAAGAAAACGGTTGTGTACAGTAGCTCAGAAGAAAGCATCATGGCCATTCCACTTAATGACACCACTGACAATGATGAAGCAGGGATGACCTGGAGAACACACATGACAGAGAAAAGAAAAGGGGTGAAAAGAACAAAAGCAGTGAAAATAACAAGAGAGGGAATAAACCAACCAAACCAAAAAAGAAAGTGGTTGTCTCCAGTAACTCAGAAGATAGTGACATTTCCATTCCACTTAACGACACCACTGACTATGAGAGTTCTGATGTCCAGAATGATGATGATGATGGTGACAAGGATCTGTCTGCTGGGGACTTTGTCATTGTGAACTTTGCAGGCAAAACCAAATCCTACAACGACATTGGATTGGTTGAGAAGGTAGATGGTGCCGACATCAATGCAAAGTTTCTAAGGCGAAGTAGTAAGAAGTCTTTGGATGGAAAACCCATCTTCACTTTCAAAGAAAATGATGAAGGAGTCATCCCTAGAAAAGATGTGCGTAAGAAACTACCCACACCACAAAAACTTGGAGGCACAGCCAGAAGGGAGCAGAAATTTATATTCCCCTGTAGCATTGACAAGTGGGATGTTATGTAGTAGCCCAGATCTGTAAAAAGGATTGCATTCAAACTTTTCATTTTGAACTTTGAACTAAACTCTGATTTGTTCATGAAACGCTAGGCCTTGTTTCAGAAAATTGACCTTTGATGTTGTAAAATACCTTTAAATAAATGTTATAAGAATAATTTTGTATTGAATTTGTCTAGCTTTTACAAAGTATTACAGTTTCTGAGATCAAAATATACCATTTTACTTCAAAAATCAATGGCACAATTTACCCCAATGCATTCTCTTCAAAGGCACAACTTGCCCCCGGAGCGGGGTGAGTTGTGCCACAAAACCACTATATTTCAGGTCAAAAGTGATTGTTCCCAGAGATGCACCACATCCTGAAATTTAAGTTCATTTTGTAGTTGGAGACCCTATTATGGCCTCACTTTAAAGTCACTTTAAGTAAAAACTGGCACAACTCACCCCACTCTCCCCTATTGCCTCACCACACCTCATGATACCCTGTCACCTAAATAACATTTTTTTCTCCAGGACCAGACTGAAGTCTGTCTATCATCACCCCATAACAATTACATGGTAGAAAAAAAATAATGAATTAAATGTTCATTCAACCTTGTTTATGTTCATCCATTCATTCATTCATTCATCATTCATAATGTTCATCCTTCATCTTTAGAATTTCTCTGGAATGGATGTGTTGAGAAATATAAGGACCCCTTCAATGAAAGAAGGATTGATACTTTTTTTAGTTAAGTACTTTTCTTTATGCAGAAGTACACTCCATCTGAAGACTTCATATTTAATTGAGATTAGAGCCCCACCATGAAGTAGACTGCTGCCTCAGAGAGGCTGAAATAAATTTCCAAAAGATTCACTGTGCTTACGAAAAATTCATTGGCATCTGTTTTATGTATGAGGAACCCAACAAATCTATCCCATTACTATTGATTTTCCCCAAGGGCTATGCATAAAGTTTTCTTGATATTGAGAACGTGTCGTATTTCTCTCTGCTTTATTAAGATTCAAACCCTTGCAGCCCCAAAGACGAGATCATTAGAATCAATATTCAATTTGAGGTCTGCTGCTTATGATGTGAGGCTGCGCTTCATAAAAATGTCAAAAAGATTTAGCTGCAACATACACTGGAGGGATGGCTTACTTTTGTTGCTATTGATTTTAAGATATAATAGAGAGAGTATCCAAAAGAACAGTTTTGACATAAAAATGGAATAGCACTAGAACTGAACAAATGGTGTTAAGCAATCAGTATAATAAATCATGTGGCAAAAAGTTTATTAAAAAAATGGGAAGTTATGAAAAATTACCTCATAAATTATAAACATAAAAATGATATTTTGATTATGCATATGAAATATTGCTTAACAAGATATCCTGGAAGAAGAAAAACATGAGGGTGAGGTGAATATGAATATGAAGAATACCAAACTAACAAGTCCTCTAAATCAAATAGAGAAGTAGACAACAGAGAAGTGTATTTGAATCAGGAGGACGTTATCCAAAAGATGTGTTATAATGAATGTCCCATGCAAATGAGACATACAGTCTTAAAATTGTCTTATTTTGCCCTTATGATACTGAACATTAATTCTGCAGTGAAACTACAAGGTCAGAGGAAGATGGTTTTAGTTAACCCTCAGGGGTTGACGAATGCACCGACACGTTTTGATCGTACAGATAAGAGCAATATATCGTTCAAATCTGTAAAGGGTCTACTTTTGTATACACTCACAATAACAACAAAATGCCGTGCTTTTGTGAAATAAAGAAAGAAGACGGTGTGTTTTCTGTCTCTGTCACCTGTCTCACAGACACATATATAAAATAACCTGAATCTCAACGAATACTTGCATCATAAAAATTAGAAATATACAGTGAGTACAGAAAGTATTCAGACCCCATTAAATTTTTCACTCTTTGTGTCATTGCAGCCATTTGCCAAAATCAAAAAAGTTCATTTTATTTCTCATTAATGTACACTCAGCACCCCATCTTGACAGAAAAAAAACAGAAATGTAGAAATTTTTGCAAATTTATTAAAAAAGAAAAACTGAAATATCACATGGTCATAAGTATTCAGACCCTTTGTAGTGACACTCATATTTAAGTCCTATCTTGAAGAGAGGAAGTACTTCTTTGAAATTGGTAACTGTGTCTCAGACCAAATGGCGTTGATATGTGGGGTCCCCCAGGGGTTTATCTTGAGAATCTTGTTCAATCTTTATGTTTTCTTTAGGCAAGTTAATATGCAGCAATGATGTGTTCTACCATAACTATGCAGATGACACTCAGATTTACATCACTCACTCACAGCAGGTGAAGATGGACCAGTTGATTCACTGTGTGGATGCAAAACAACTTTCTACAAATAAACAGTGACAGTGAAAATGTCAGCAGTCACCCCGAGTCTCTTTCTCTAAAATCTAAAAATCAGAAATCTAGGTGTCATCATAGACTCAGACTTAAATTTACAACAGAGAAAATATACAGAGTGAACACTCAAAAAGCCTATTGCAAACAGTACATGCACACACAAACACAGTTTTCCACATCATTCAACTTACCCACAGATACATCATCATGCTGACTCGACAGCTGCTGTAAGCACCTTCCTCCGTAGCACTGAAAGGCTCCTCCTTTACTTTAAACACAAATTGTGCAATGTACAGGCAGCATATATTCTTGAGTCACTAGATCAGCATCACAGCAAGTGTGCCAACTCTTTTTAGACTGGATTTTTTTAAAATTCTCTTTGACTTCTCTTTGTTCCACTCCACTCCTTTTGCTTTAAGTCCTGATTAATCACCAATCTCAGTGAGTGTGTATTTTAAAATGCATAGTGTAACAGAGGAATGGAGGAAAAAAGAGCCTAAAGACTAAAGCTATGCAGTGGTAGGCTACGGTATGTCATATGCCATTGCAATGAAAGAAAAGGCAAAAGAGGGAGACAGAAGAGGAGAGGTGGAGAAGCTGCCTCGCCCCCCTCTACACACACACACAACTCCTAGTAGCGCATAATTAATGTGCATTTTAAATTGATGAATGGCAATATTCTCAAATTTGCCCTTTAATAAAACAATGTTTTCACTGTTTCAGAATTTTAATTTAGAAAAGGTGACTTAAAAAGAACATAGTGGGTCACTGCCTCTTAAATAATAATCTGGCCACAAATTAGCAACCTTTTCCTGACTAATGTGATTGTAATAACAGGTCATCCTTGTTTTGTGTTTGGGTTTTTTTTTTTTTGTGTGTGTGATTCTAGTATTGTCACCAGGGGCCTGTTTAGTGAAAACCCAGGGTATGTTAACCCTGAGATGAGGGATACTCCGGGTTTTCGGTTTCTGAGTCAGTTACTGCAGTAACTGGTTTATAAAACCTGCCAGTGAGCAGGTTTGGTTCACGGAGTCAGTTACCGCTGCTGAGTTGTTTCTGAACCTATTGGCATTCAGACTGAAGAAGAAGGAGGAGACATGGCGTGCCCTTTTGCTTTGCAGAGGGTAATCAAACCCCGTCTAGATATCTTTTCTTTTCCTGAAGCGTATGTTTATGAGCATACTGTTTTCTGCCAGTTCACTTCATTATCTTCATGATATCCTCAGTCCTTACATGTCCCATATGACTTCCTTGGGCTCTGTTGGAACTGGAATATCCTCCCTCAGTTCCGCGTGTTCGTTTGATGAAGCGGAGGCGATGAATATGGTCTCAAATTAGCCGTTTATTAAAATACACTGAATAAAGCAGTTATTAATAGTTAGTTAATAGCAGTTAGTAATAAAGCAGCTCTGGGTCAAACTTTCCCTAGCCAATAACAGTCTTCGTCAGGGTATGAATTCTGACTGACTATTCTTCCCTTGACCCAGTGATAATATTACAGAATGAAATGTGCAATCTTTAGGAAGTTGGCGTGTTCTTCTCCCATAGGTTGACAACGGTGGGATGTCCTGAAGTATCACTGTTGCTATGCCTCCAGGCAGAGATCAACCTGCCCTGTAAGACAGAGTACAACAACAAAAGCAACAGGCACATCTTATCTGATGTTATGCCTAGATCACTTCTTGCACTGTGAGAAACCTTGCAATTACTGAAACACATGTTCATCTCTAAACTGCTACTGTTTTGCACATACCAAAATGCTTCATGAGTATACTGTAATAATGCCTTATACTTTAAGCTATAATGTGATAAAAGTAATAACTCCCACAATTCCCCCTTTTGGTCTCTCCTCCGAGAGACCAACCCACAAATAGGGAAGTTTTTATTGCACAGCCATTGTGACGTCTTCCTCCTCCTCAAACTCCACTGCCTCCCCCTTTGGATTGAGCAGCAGCAGTTGGTGAGCCACCTGCTGGCCCTCAATGGTAGTCACGATGTCTGTGACAAAGAGATCTAATACAAGGAATACAACAACAACCGCACAATACCAGAGAAGTGATCATACCAGTGAGAGAAAGGAGGATAGAAACTATTGCAGTCTTCCATTTACCAAAAGTACGACTGAACCAATCCTCCAGTGGTGGTAATTTTGCTGTAGTCTAAAGCCAAAACTGTGCCTGGTACCCCAGTGTTTGTGTCAGGTGTGGGTTTACCTGGTGGAACTGCCGGTCTCGTGGTGTGGGTCTGATTAAGTGGAGGAGGGTCTACCAGATTAATTTTGATGACGCCGATTGGATCAGTGCCAGAAACGTCCACTCCCAGGACCAAGTAGACATCTCCCTGTCCCTGGCCCTTTAAAAAAGGGTAAGCGGATGACTGGCCAATAGTGAGCCCTACTGGGTTTTTCCCGTGGCCCCCATTGTTGCGGAAAAATCTGACCTTACTCTGCCACCGCGGATCTATGCCACGAGAGGTGGAGGCTGCCACATCCCACCCGGTTGGACACAGACTGGGAGAATGCTAATTACGGAGACACATATCATTAAAAACATAGTAGCCACAAAGATAGAGATCATACCCTCTCCACGCCGCGGAATACCTGCCGCAGGAGAGGCAGTAGGAGAACCCCTGACATAAGTCAGCTCAATCCCTCCATTATAGAGCAGACAGTAATCGCTGCTTTGCCTCCGCATTGCATTTAATTCTATATTAGAGTCAACTGGTTTCATTCAAAATGTTAATAAACCCACCCACTGTTTCAATCACACCCTTGATCTTGTTCTGACCTATGGCATCGAAATTGAACGTCTGAACGTTCTGAACGTTGAACGTTTTTCCCCCAAATCCTGTTTTGTCAGATCATTCTTTAATAATTTTTGAATTTAAAATGATGGATCATGCAGCGTTTGGAAGAAAATTCCACTACAGCAGATGTTTATCCGACAACGCTGTTAATAAATTTAAGAAAATGATTCCATCTTTATTTACATCTATGCCAAGTATAAACATAGTGGAGGGCAGCTGCTTCAATCCCACTCCCTACCAAATTGATCATGTTGTTGACAGCGCTGTAAACTCACTCCGTGAAACGCTTGATTCTGTAGCCCCTCTGAAAAGAATTTAGTGAATTTAGTGAGAAGACTAGCCCCATGGTATAATTTACATATTCATACCTTAAAGCAGGCATCACGAAGGCTGGAAAAGAAGTGGCGTTCCACAAACTTAGAGGAAATTTTTCTAGCCTGGAAAAACAGTCTATTAACGTATAAGAAAGCTCTCTGTAAAGCCAGAACTGCATACTATTCATCACTAATAGAGGAAAATAAGAACAATCCCAGGCTTCTTTTCAGCACTGTAGCCAGGCTGACAAAAAGTCACAGCTCTGTTGAGCCCATTGTTCCCAGTGTTCCCTTAGCTCTCAGCAGTGATGAATTTATGAGTTTCTTTACAAATAAAATCACAACGATTAGAGATAAAATTCAGCAGATGCTTCCTATATCTGCAATAAATGAATCTTCTACTACAGTAGCTCTTGAATCATCTGTAGGACCTCAGTTATGTTTAGACTGCTTCTCTCCCATAGATCTCTCTGAATTTACATCAGTAGTTGCTTTATCAAAATCATCAACGTGTCTCTTAGACCCCATCCCGACTAGACTGCTTAAAGACACCCTGCCATTAATGAACTCATCTTTATTAGACTTGGTAAATTTATCTCTAGTATCAGGCTACGTACCACAGGCCTTTAAGACTGCAGTAATCAAACCTTTACTCAAAAAGCCTAGTCTTGATCCAGGAGTCTTGGCTAATTATACACCAATATCCAACCTGCCATTTATTTCTAAAATCCTTGAAAAAGCTGTTGCCAAGCAGCTATCAGACCACTTACACAGGAATGAACTATTTGAAGATTTTCAATCAGGATTTAGTGCATATCACAGTACAGAAACAGCACTATTAAAAGTCACCAACGATCTTCTCTTAGCCTCAGATAATGGACTTGTTTCTATACTTGTCCTCCTAGACCTTAGTGCTGCATTCGACACCATTGACCACAACATCTTATTACAGAGACTGGAGCATGTGACTGGTATCAGAGGAACAGCGTTAAAATTGTTCCAGTCCTATTTATCGGACAGATTCCAGTTTGTTCATGTCCATGATGAACCTTCCATACACACAAAAGTTAGTTATGGAGTTCCACAAGGCTCTGTGCTAGGACCGATTCTGTTCACCCTGCACATGCTTCCTTTAGGATATGTCGTTAGGAAGAACTCTATTAATTACCACTGCTATGCAGATGACACTCAGTTATATCTATCTATCAAACCTGTTAACACAAACCAGTTAACCAGACTTCAAGCCTGTCTAACTGACATAAAGGCCTGGATGACCAGTAACTTCTTACTTTTAAACTCGGAGAAAACAGAAGTCATTATATTTGGGCCAAAAAATCTCAGAAATAACTTTTCTCAAATTATAGCTACTCTAGATGGCATAACCCTGGCCTCCAGCACTACTGTAAAAAACCTTGGAGTTATTTTTGACCAGGACATGTCCTTTAACTCACACATAAAACAAATCTCTAGAACTGTATTCTTTCACCTGCGCAACATTTCCAAAATTAGGAACATCCTGTCTCAAAGTGATGCAGAAAAACTAGTCCATGCATTTGTTCAATGCTAGATTACTGTAACTCATTACTATCTGGATGTCCCAATATCTCCATAAAAAGCCTCCAATTAATCCAGAATGCCGCAGCCCGAGTCCTGACAGGAACTAGCAAGAGAGATCATATTTCTCCTATATTGGCTTCTCTTCATTGGCGCCCTGTAAAATATAGAATAGAATTTAAAATCCTTCTTCTCACATACAAATCCCTTCATAATCAAGCTCCTTCATACCTTAAAGACCTCATAGTACCATATTATCCCAATAGACCACTTCGCTCTCAGAGTGTAGGTCTACTTGTGGTTCCCAGAGTTTCCAAAAGCAGACTGGGAGGCAGAGCCTTTAGCTATCAAGCTCCTTTCCTGTGGAACCAGCTCCCAGCCTGGGTTCAGGAGGCAGACACTCTCTGTACTTTTAAGGCTAGACTTAAAACTTTCCTCTTTGACAAAGCGTATAGTTAGGGCTGGCTTCAGGCAACCCTGAACCATCCCTTAGTTATGCTGCTATAGGCCTAGACTGCCCAAGGACCATCGGTGCACTGAGCTCCCCTACCCTAACCCCCCCCTTCCCCTCCCCTCTCTTCTCTGCTCCCACCTCATGTATATTCCACCATTGAATGTCACTAACCTTGTGCTCTCTCTCTCCCCTAGTTTGTGCTCTCTCCCTCTCTCTCTGTTCTCTCTGTACCTTCTGCAGGTGTCCCTGGTCCTGGAGCTGTATATCACTGATGTGCAGTTACTGGTCCCACCAACCTGCAGTCTCTATTTGTTGTTTATTGTTGCTGTTCTTTTCTCTCTGCTCTATCCACTCACCCCAACCAGTTGAGGCAGATGGCCGCCCAAACTGATGGAGTTTTTCCTCTCCACTGTCGCCAAGCGCTTGCTCATAAGGGAATTGTTGGGTTTTTAGTTTTAGTTTTTGTAAAGTGCCTTGAGATGATTTGTATTGTGATTTGGCGCTATACAAATAAAATTGAATTGAATTGAATTGAATTGCTTTTCACTGCTCTCTTACCTCTTGTCTCAGTGGTCTGGTCACGCTCATATTTCTCCCAACACAATATTCCCAACACTATCATTAGACTAAGACCTACTACTACAACTACGGTGAATTTCTTATATGGCAGATCCATGCTGCCTTAATCTAAGACTAATAAAAAAACACTGATTCAACTGTAGCAAAAGGAAGCAATACAAGTATAGAAGAAAATATAAAAGTATAAAGATATAAAAATATAAAAGTAGAATAAAAATACTGGTGGTATAGCTTAACAAACAGTCTTTCTGGATCCAAAGTCTTATTTCACTCCATGTGTCTGTCCGCCGTTGGAACAAAGAACTTCAAACCTTCTCACCTATTTACTTTGAGTCCCCTTCTTTGTTTGCCTCAGCAGCAAGAGCCTCTTTAAAGTCACTTAGCCGTTTACCTGGCTCCTCTGCTAGTGTGCACATGCTCCAGTGATACCACACATCACCTTTCCCTTTCAGTCTCACTGCGTGAGATGTCCTCTCCACCACTCTGAACGATCCCGTCCAGCATGGTTCCGACCACTTGCGTTTGATGGTCTTCAGCAACACCCACTCAGCCGTATGAGGTCCTGTCCCTTCTCCTCCTGGTCCCTTTGCTGCTTTTGTGATCTGTGTGGAGAAAGCTGAGACAAGAGCCTTTAGTTGATCATAATACGGCTAATAGCCCCTCCTGGGGGCTCCTCAAACCTTAGTCCAGCTCCCGGGACCGGGAGCTGCCGCCCTGTCAACAATTCATATGAAGTGAACCCTGTGAACCAATTTACAGCCCCCCTTATGCCTAATAAGGCTATAGGGAGCGCTTGTATCCATTTGAGTTTTGTCTGTGCACAGATCTTAGCCAATTTGGTTTTCAGATTTTGGATCATGCGCTCCATTTTTCCCTGAGATTGTGGATGATATACGGTACCAAATGCATGCTTTAACCCTAGCATCGCTTCTACTCTTCTTCTCAGGTCCTCATTTTTGAAGTGGGTTCCATTGTCTGACCTGACCTTTCTAGGAAACCCATGCTGTGGAATGTAATGGTTAGTCAAACATTTTATTACTGTCTTCACTCTTTGCCGGCCATGCCTCTGGCCAGCCTGTGTATGCATCCACCAGACCAACAGATATTGCTTTCCTTCCACTCATTCTCCCATATCTGTGAAATCAATAATTACCTCTGTCAAGTTTACGCTACACTGACATGGTTCTTTTTCCTGAAGGCAATGAAACACACAACAACTTTGTACCGAGTATATGCCTGCAAGTGAAAAAGGCCTCAGTTGCAGACGGAGAGAAGAGACTTTCTTCTCTCCCCCATGCGACCTTGACTCCCTCTTCACCCAGCAGTCTTTTATTTTTATAGTGAGGAACAAACAAGGCACATGATGCGTGGGTGCAGTTAGGAATTTCAGCTCATCATTTACACAGGTAAAATCACATGCTGCCGAGTCATGTCTGGAAGAAACAGATGAGAGAGATGTCGATTCATTTGCTTGTGTCCAAAGTGAGTCAATCCATGTGCCTCAGCCAAGACGCTGTCTTTTAGCTCTGGTGGCAAAACCAGTCTCCCATCCGGTGCTCTCCATAGTCCTCCATTTTCTGTTGCTCCTTTTTGTTTCCACACAGATTTTTCTAGTGGGGAGGCTTTCTGTTGTGCATCTTCAATCAAGGCACTTGTAAGTGGGGGCAAAATGTCCGTTACCCCCATCCCTGAAGTGAGAACCATCATGTGTGCCTGATAGCCTGCCACTCTCTTAGCCTCGTCATCTGCTCTTTGATTCCCCAGAGCCACTCTAGTGTCAGCCCTGTCATGTCCCTTGCATTTAATGATGGCCACCGCTTGTGGTCCCATCAGTACTTCTGCCATTTCTCTCATTTCTTCCTCATGTTTGATGGGCTGTTGGGAGGCTGTCTGAAATCCTGCTCTGACCCACTGCCTAAGTTCTGTCTGAGCTGCTCCTACCACATAGGCCTGCATGAGTCTGTGTAGATGTTAATCCTTTTCCCTTTTCCCCATTTGAAAGTGAAAGTGAAAGTGACTTAACTGGCCAAGTATGGTGACTCAGAATTTGTGCTCTGCTTTTTAACCCAATGTGTGCTTTTTAACCCTCTGGGGTCGACGCACGCGCCGGCGCGTTTTGACGCATCTTTTTCTGATAAGGCCGAAACAAACTTAAATTACTCCGTCAATTCTGATCGTACAGATAAAAGAAATATATCATTCAAATCTGTAAAGGGTCTAGTTTTAGTGGTATACCATCATAATAACAACAAAACATTGTGCTTTTTTTAAATAAAGAAAGCCGACAGGGTGCGCTCTCGGACTTTTCTGTCTCTGCCATTTCTCTTCACAGACGCGTAAATAAAACCACCAGAATCTCAGCGAATACTTGGCTCATAAAAATAAGAATTATATGGCTAGAAAGCTTGAAATGTTTTCTTTTGAGTGAAACAATTCAAGTCAAAAACAAATCATCACTTTTGATTTAATCCGTATGAACGTAAGGAGAAGTCCGTTTTTTCCTGTCTCACCTCATTACAGGTAATGCGGTCCCGCCTTGTACACTGTCCACTGTTCACATGTAAATAATCTCAGGTGAAGCAGGTAAATATGTGCACACCCCCGAGAAATGACATAAAACGTCAAACTTCACCATAGAATTTACTCACTTTTTCTGCGCGTTTGGATGATGGCGCGTTACGCACGTGAAGCGGCGCTCCTTACATTCCTCACAGAGACAAATAGTTTAGCTTGTCCTCAGAGTAAAAACACTGATTTTAACTCAAATGAGGATCGTTTGGCTCCTCATTGTGTTGTATTGTACAGCACTAATCCGTCCCATCTACATTGACTGAAAGGCTTATTATGCGCGCCTTTGTCTGGACGTTCAGTGCGTCTTTTGTGTTCTCAGGTAAATCACATGACTATTCATCCTCAGACACACCCTCTTGCATATGGCCTTTCTGGACAAAAAGTGTCTTAGAAAATTTAAATCAGTGTATTGTTTACTGTGAATGTGTGAACAAGATGACATTCACAGCACTCTGAAGTAAACACTTTAGCCTACAACATGCTGGTCTCCAAGGTCTTGTGAACCAATGTTCTGTTTGTGTTTTATGGTCTTATTTCAGTGAGTGAAAAATTGTATTTTTTCACTAGCCATGCATAAACACTTTTTTCTCAAAAACACAATAATGTATAAACTTGAATCTCACATATTATTGTAGCCAATTTTGTGCTGATTACAGTGTTATTAGACTTTAGACATTAATATGTTTAAAAAACACTGAAAAAAGCACAAATGTCAGGACATGTCAAAATTTGTCCAGACCCAAAAACCCCCTCAGACCCCAGAGGGTTAAACCCAATGCTGTGTGCACACACACAGCAAGTGAACACACACACACCGTGCAAACACTTTTAGGCGGATCCCATCCCCCGCCAGGGACTCTAACCCAGTGGTTTCCTTCTCCCGTCAGATTAGGCGGCAACCACGCCGAGGCTACTACACTATACTCGAATTATTAATTCAACCAGTTGTCTTATCTTTGCAATTTAGCCTTTTTTTTCTCTTTATGTTTTCCTATTTCTCTTTTCTCTTTCTCTATTTTCTTTACTTATTAACGCAGGTTTTTTACTGATTTATTCAGTGTTTTAAAATTTAGACAGACGTATGATTTGCCTTCGACACCGTTCATTTTAGATTGTTCAATCGCAGACTTTTGAAAGAAAACAGGCACATGCTTACCGTTGATAACGTCCGGTGTCAAAAGCAGTTGTCCGTCACCATCACGTTGGGGTCACCAAATTGTTGGAACTGGAATGTCCTCCCTCAGTTCCACGTGTTCGTTTGACTGATGAAGCGAAGGTGATGAATATGGTCTCAAATTAGCCGTTTATTAAAACACACTGAATAAAGCAGTTACAGAGCTCTGGGTCAAACTTTCCCTAGCCAATAACAGTCTTCGTCAGGGCATGAAGTCTGATTGACTATTCTTCCCTCGACCCAGTGATAATATTACAGAATGAAATGTGCAATCTTTAGGAAGTTGGCGTGTTCTTCTCCCATAGGTTGAGAATGGTGGGATGTCCTGATGTATCACTGTTGCTGTGCCTCCAGGCAGAGGTCAACCTGCCCTGCAAGACAGAGTACAACAACAAAAGCAACAGGCACATCTTATCTGATGTTATGCCTAGTTCACTTCTTGCACTGTGAGAAACCTTGCAATTACTGAAACACATGTTCATCTCTAAACTGCTACTGTTTTGCACATACCAAAATACTTCATGAGTATACTGTAATAATGCCTTATACTTTAAGCTATAATGTGATAAAAGTAATGTAATAATGCCTTACACCTTAAGCTATAATGTAATAAAAGTAATAATTCCCACAGCTCAAACGTCTGCTGTACAGCTTTGTGGTTTTCCCCAATCACAGACCTACGGTATCTTATCAAAGAGGAATTCTAGAAAATTGCAGGTATCACTACAAGCAACAATTGGAATATTCAGCCTGTAGCTTTGACACTTTATGCACAAATCAATCTGTATATTTTAGGGTTTCCAGGTGTGATTGGATGCATAGATGGGACTCATATCCCTGTCATGGCTCCCTCTGTAAATGAAGGTGATTATGTCAATAGGAAGTCCTTCCACAGCATTAATGTACAGGTAAATAGTGGCCTTTAGCATTCATTATGAAAGATAATTCCATCACAGCTAATGCAGATTTTTGTAGACTTCTCATTTAACAGCTTACGTCTCATTAACAACATTATCGTACTCTGGCAGCAGCATTCTGGATTAGCTGCAGCTGCCTGATTGACTTTTTGCTAAGACCTGTAAACAAGCCATTACAATAATCTAACCTACTGAAGATAAATGCATGAACAAGTTTTTCTGCATCTTGTTTAGACAGAAAAAGTTTTATTCTAGCAATGTTTTTCAGGTGGTAATAGTGATGGATTTTATGTGGTTGTTAAAATTCAGGTCTGAGTCAATGATTACACCAAGGTTTCTGGCTTGATTTGTAGCTTTCAATGACATGGAGTCAAGGTGGGCAATGACCTTTGATGTTTCATTTTTGGGGCCAAAAACAATCACTTCTGTCTTGTCTGTATTGAGCTGGAGAAACCTCTGGCACATCCATTCTTTGACTTGATTAATACACTCACATAATGAAATTAGAGGACTATAATCATGAGATGATACTGATATATAAAGTTGGGTGTCATATGCATAGGTATGGTAGTCAATGTTGTAGTATTCCATAATCTGAGCAAGGGGCAGCACGTAGATATTGAATAAGAGAGGACCAAGACTAGACCCTTGAGGAACCCCACATTTAATTTTTTGTTCGCTCAGACTCGCAATTACCAAGTGAGACAAAATAGTCTCTATCTTGTAAGTAAGATTTTAGCCAATTTAACACTGAGCTAGTAACTCCCACCCACATTTCTAATCTATCAAGCAGCACATCATGATCAACTGTGTCAAATGCAGCACTGAGATCCAGTAGTACTAAAACAGAGGTTTTGGATTCATCATTATTCAAATGTAAATCATCATCATTTAATAAGTGCAGTCTCAGTGCTGTGGTGTGCGCGAAATCCAGACTGTAGTGCATTAAAAAGAATGTTTTGCACCATAAAACTTTGAATTTGTTGAAAAACTACTTTTTCAATTATTTTTCCCAAAAATGGAAGATTTGATATTGGCCTGTAGTTACTTACTGCTGAAGCATCTAGATTAGGCTTTTTAAGAAGAGGTTTTATAACAACAGTTTTTAAGGCCTGGGGAAACTTCCCTAACTGAAGAGAACTATTGACAATCTGCAATACATCTGGAGCCAAGCTGTTAAAAACATTTTTAACAAAATTTGTTGGTAAAATATCAAGGCAGCATGATGTAGATTTTAAATTGTAGAAGCGTTTCTGCCAGAGCTCTGTGATAAAGGAAATCAAAATGTTCTAGATTCACTGGAGAACAAGGAGGCACAGGTGATATTTTCATGTTCCTTGGACTGCAGCTAGATATAGTTTGTCTTATCTTTGATATTTTGTCTGTGAAAAAAGCTGCAAAATCATTGCATGACTTTTTGGACAGCAGTTCAGAAGGAACAGAGGGTGCTGGGTTTGTGAGTCTGTCTACAACAGAAAACAATGTGCGGGCATTATTGCTGTTTCTATTGATAATCTCTGAGAAAAATGATTACCTTGCATTTTTTCAT
This sequence comes from Mastacembelus armatus, assembly GCF_900324485.2. Lineage (NCBI taxonomy): Eukaryota > Metazoa > Chordata > Actinopteri > Synbranchiformes > Mastacembelidae > Mastacembelus > Mastacembelus armatus. Next base: position 2,411,081 of record NC_046640.1, read on the forward strand.
TTTTGGTTATAGTTGTGAAGACTCTGGAGTTTGGTTTTTCGCCACTTGCGTTCTGTCTGTCTATATATTCTTTTCTGAATTTTAACCACTGTGGCATTTCTCCAAGGTGACTTTTTTCTTGCTGACAATACCTTGGTCTTAATTGGGGCAATGGAATCAATAACAGTCATAACTTTGGAGCTGAAACTGCTTACAAGATCATCAACAGGGGCTGATGGCATGTTTGGTGATGGTGCAAAAGCCTGAATGAATAATGCACAGCTCTTCTCGTTAATATTTCGCTTTTTGACTACCTCTGTTTCACCTGTGTTCAAAACAGCAGGGGTGGTTGTTTTAAAAAAAAACAGAGTAGTGATCAGAAAGAGCAACATCAGTCACCACCACCTCAGAAATATTAAAACCTTTAGAGATTATTAGATCCAGTGTGTGTCCCTTGATATGTGTTGGATCTGTTACATGCTGAGAAAGCCCAAAGTTGTCCAGGATGTTCAAGAGTTCTTTTGCACTTGCTTCATTGAGATTATCAACATGAATGTCACCCACTAAAACAATGCAATCGAAATCAATGCATACAACAGATAGTAATTTAACAAACTCGTCAAAAAACTGTGCATTGTACTTTGGGGTCTATAAATGGTTACAAATGTTGCTTGACAGGAGGATTTGGTATGAAGAGCAACATATTCAAAGGAGTCAAACTTCCCATATGATATGTTTTTGCGTTTGAGGCTATCATTAAATAAAATGGCAACTCCACCTCCTTTCTTATGTATTCTTGTTTCACTCATGAAACTGAAATTTGGAGGGGTTGATTCAATAAGAACTGCAGCATTATTATCTTGTCCTAACTGAAACATGTTAAAAATATAAAATCAAGCTTGTGCTTAATAATAAAATCATTGATTTAAAATGATTTGCCTACCAAAGACATGACATTTAAAAGAGCTAAATTTAGTGTGTTAAAATCATTGTTTTCCCCAAGGTTTGGGACATACTGTGGTTGGCAAGGGATACATAAATTTGCAGAATGCATTGGGTAAATCTTGTTTCTCTGTAGATTTACCAAACTTTTTTGGTTACCTATCAAAACTGGGATTGAAACAGCTATTTGCATACTGGGCCCTGGCTTTTCCTGGAGAGAGCCATGACTAACAGTATTGTAGCCTGGACCCAGCACATATCAGTTAGAGCTTACTGTGCTGTTATCAGGCTGTGGAGACAAAGAATGATTTCGGTAACGGCGTGGAGGAAGGGGTGGTGGATGCTGCAGTTGTGATGATTGCAGCAGAGCTTGCTGAGGAATTGGTGGGGCATGCCATTTTGAGGGACTTGTCAGGGTGAAAATGACACTGGGGGAGGAGGTCAGTTTGGGTCCAGTAGTGATGTGCTTCATCAGGTTGGTGAGGTTCTTGGTGATAGGGAATAGGATGCCCTGGGAAGATGGTGAACTAGGTAGGGTTTGCGGGGTTGTGGGAAGTGAATCCTCACAGACAGTGTCTGCTAGTGGAGGGGGTGTGGTCTCCTCATCTTTGCTCTGACTTCTCTCCATGTTACAGCATTCAGGGGTTGGCTCTGGATGCTTTGATGTTTCTTCGTTTTGTTTAGATTCCCCTCGTATCTTGTCCTTGGCAGAGGGAAGATTGTGGCGCAGGAAGAAAAATAGGTTGGAGGCGAAAGCTTTTACTCCTGATTTATTTAGGGACAATCCATCTCCCTTAAAAAGATGCCTGCACATGCAGTTGAAAGCCATGTGTTCAGTGCTAGTAACCTGCTGAATTTTTCAGTTCCTCCTCTGACTGGTGGTAGAGGTCCACTGATAAAAACTTCTGCATTTAGCGACCTTACTGTGTTTAGCAGATTATTAAAGTCCTTTTTGAGGATTTCGGACTGCTGCTTCTCAATATCACTTGCCCCTGTGTGTAGTACAAGGTTTTTCAGAGTTGGATTTTCTGCAACAATGCTCAGGATTTTGTCATTAATGTCAGAGACCATATCTTTTGGGAAATACAGCACTTTTGTGTTGTTACTGCACATCCGTCTCACATCTTTTATGGCAGAGTCGCCCACAATCAGAGTCTGAGGCCCTGTTAGCTTTCCTCTTAGCTTTCTGTCTTCTGATGTGCTACTTTTGTAGATAAAAAGTTCAAAATTAATATCGGGCCTTTAATCTTAGTGGAAGTTTGAGTCAGTGACAAGTTCATTGTGTGAAGAAACATTAATAATGCCAGTCATAAGTGATTTAAAGATTTATTCAACTATTTGCCTCAGAGGGAAAACAAAGGGAAAAGTGAACAAAAATATTGGATGAATTAATGAACTAAAGAACTTGGAAAAGCTGGTATAGACAGTGATTTTGCTGTAGTGGACAAAAGGATTTGAATTCAATTTATGTTTGAGTCTAAGTTCTACACATAGTCATTTGGAATAGAGGAGGTTGCTTAGATATAAAGATTCGGTGTAATTAATTAAAATAGAAGGGAGACAAGTAGACTGTGGAAACACCAACTCATTTACTTATCTGGCCGCTGGGTCAAGTTCACTGACATTCAGGCCGTCCCAATAAGTAAACAGGAGTCTTCACTACTGGTTCTGAGCAGGGCCCACTTCCATTAAAGTTCCAGAATGCATCATCTATTCAGCTGTTTTGTTTTTTTTTTTTTTTTTTTTTTGTCTTATGATGTGCGGGAAGATCATCTCATTGGTCAGTCATTGTGGTTGGGGAAGTTTGGTTGGTCTGGAAACATGTCAAATCCTTGCTGTTGCTGGTTCACAGTCCTCTGAGTGCCAGTTTTACTCAACAGAGTACTGCACATCCGTCTCACTCTGTTGAGTAAAACTGGCACTCAGAGGACAGCTGAGTGCCAATGTCTGTTACATTTCAGCTGCCTTCTCAGATCAGCTTTTAAAACTTGTTAATCTTAGGAATGTTTTCTATATATATCTGAGATTATGTTTTTGACTAGGAAGAATATAACAGTATGTGAAGCTTGTGGTTTCAGAAATTAACTGCAGCATTTAATTTTCTTGGGCAAATCTTCAATTTAGGGACATCATAACTAGCAATGATATTGATTTACATTCTTAGTTAATTCTTCACTAATTACTGATACTGAGTCCTCGGGCAGTCTAGGCCTATAGCAGCATAACTAAGGAATGGTTCAGGGTTACCTGAACCAACTCTAACTGTAAGCTTTGTCAAAAAGGAAGGTTTTAAGTCAAACCTTAAAAGTACAGAGTGTCTGCCTCCTGAACCCAGACTGGGATCTGGTTCCACATGAGAGGAGCTTGATAGCTAAAGGCTCTGCCTCCCATTCTACTTTTGGAACCCTGGGAACCAAAAGTAGACATGCACTCTGAGAGCGAAGTGCTCTATTGGGATAATATGGTACTATGAGGTCTATAAGGTATGAAGTAGCTTGATCATGAAGGGATTTGTATGTGAGGAGAAGGATTTTAAATTTTACTCTGGATTTTACAGGGAGCCAATGAAGAGAAGCTAATATAGAAGTAATATGATCTCTCTTGCTAGTTCCTGTCAGGACTCAGGTTGCAGCATTCTGGATTAACTAGAGGCTTTTTATGGAGATACTGGGACATCCTGATAGAGAGAGCTACAGTAATCTAGCATTGAAGTAACAAATGCATGGACTAGTTTTTCTGCGTCATTTTGAGACAGAATGTTCCTAATTTTGGCAATGTTGCACAAGTGAAAGAAGGCTGTTCTAGAGATTTGTTTTATGTGTGAATTAAAGGACATGTCCTGGTCAAAAATAACTCCAAGGGTTTCACAGTAGTGCTGGAGGCCTGGACTATGCCATCTAAATTCGCCATATTGTTTTTTTAGGCCCAAATACAATAACTTCTTTTTTATGTGAATTTCAAAGTAGAACGTTGCTGATCATCCAGGTCTTTATGTCCTGATAACTGTCTGGATAACTGGTTTGTGTTATCAGGTTTCATAGATAGATACAACTGAGTGTCATCTATATAGCAGTGGTAATTAATAGAATGCTTCCTAATAACATTTCCTAAAGGAAGCATGTATAAGGTGAACAGAAGAGCCTTGTGGAACTACTTTTTTGTGCGCATAGAAGGTTCATCATGAGCATGAACAAATTGGAGTCTGTCCAATAAATAAGATTGGAACCATTTTAATGCTGTTCCTCTGATTCCAATCACATAATCCATTTTCTGTAATAAGATGCTGTGGTTGATGGTGTCAAATGCAGCACTGAGGTCTAGAAGGACAAGTATAGAAACAAGGCCATTATCTGAGGAGAAAATCGTTGGTAACTTTTAATAGTGCTGTTACTGTACTATGATGTGCTCTAAATCCTGATTGAAAATCTTCAAATAGTTCATTTCTGTGTAAGTGGTCTGATAGCTGCTTAGCAACAGCTTTTTCAAGGATTTTAGAAATAAATGGTAGGTTGGATATTGGTCTATAATTAACCAAGACTCTTGGATCAAGACTAGGCTTTTTGAGTAAGGGTTTGATTACTGCAGTCTTAAAGGCCTGTGGTACGTAGCCTGTTACTAGAGATAAATTTACCAAGTCTAATAAAGATGAGTCAACTAATGGAAAGGTGTCTTTGAGCAGTCTGGTCGGGATGGGGCCTAAGACACATGTTGATGATTTTGATGAAGCAACTACTGACGTGAATTCAGAGAGGTTGCCTATACAATCAGTGTGACCCTGAATAGGACTAAGTGTTACTGAGAATGGATGGGTGGACGTTATGCTCACTGAACATAAGAAAATAAGTTCAAAGTACAAAGACTGTGTAAAACTTCTCACTGACTGCTAACACCTAAACGTTCTGAATTCCATCTAACCTTCATTATGATTAACATTGTCTTTATAAAAATGAACAACCATGACTTAATTTATTATGTATTAAAGTCAATGGAAGTTTTGACCATGAATAACAATGCATACTGCTAGTTTTTCTTTTAAAATTTAATTGCTGTTTACTCAGCTCATGTTTATCTGGTCTAAAGTGGTCTGACAATTAAAACTAGAGATTGTGAGTAAATTAATTTGAATTTAAATAAATTTGAAATGATTATAAAAGTTGACATTTAGTTTATGAGAAAAGCTTAGTTTATTTGGAGGAATTCCTGTATTACATTTTACAGTGCAGGATATAAATCAGTGTTTGACCCTAGAGAAACAATGAGAAATACTGAACTCATAAAACAACAGTAGGAACATTTTGTTACAAAAAACATGTTTATTAAAAACACCCCAAAAGCCAAATAATCTCACAGAAAAAAGAGAAATTCAGACTACAGGCCCAATCTTAGAGTATCATCTATTTGCTTCTCATTTCCCCATTATCCTGAAGGAAATACTTGTTCATTTCTTCATGGCAATGGACAATTAAAACAAAATGAAATCAGATGCTAGCTGTGTGTAGAGGGGATTGCAATAAGATGCCATGGCATGAATAATAACAGTAAGGTTGGAAGGTTTATTTTTAGACTCACGATGTACCCACAGTTTAATGAGTTATGCTGCATGGCATCAAAACTAACACAGGCTGCACTTGCTGCTTTTGGAACAGCCTTTTTGATTTATGGGTAGTTATTGGGATGTTGAGAGGAGTGAAATGCAAATGATAATTTATGGTTTTGGCAGCATGGTGGAAGAGTGGTTAGCACTGTTGCCTCACAGCAAGAAGGTTCCTGGTTTGAAATCCAGCAGCGGCTTTTCTGTGTGGAGTTTGCATGTTCTACCTGTGCTTGCGTTGGTTTGCTCCAGGTACTTCGGTTTCCTCCCACAGTCCAAAAACATGTATGTCAGGTTGATTGGTGACTCTAAATTGCCTATAGGAGTGAGTGTGAGTGTGTGAGGTTGTTTGTCTCTATGTGGCCCTGTGATGGACTGGTGACCTGTCCAGGGTGTACAACTGCTGGGATAGGCTCCAGCAGATCCCTGTGATCCTAATTAGGAATAAGCAGGTACAGATAATGGATGGATGAAAGTCTCTCTTTTCTAACCCCCTCACAAAAAAAAAAAAAAAATCAAAAACCAGTTCCACTTGTTATTGTTTTGTGAAAATTATTGAAATATATATTGTCATATCATTGTGTACCATCCACCCATCCCTTACTCAGAGATTTTAACTCTATCTGATTTAGAGCTTAGTTCAGATAACCCTAAATAGCAATGATGTAAATGATGATGGAAAAAACTGGTATATTGCAGGTAAGAGAAAAACTGGTTAGAGATCTATGATTATTGCCTGGAGGTAAAATTTAATATAAAACTATAGACTGAGTATTCTGAGAAAACCTTTTGGGGGATTTTGGACAAAGAAGGACATGAAGTAATGTAAGAAGGACAAGACAGCCTGGTTCCTTGAATCACCAACAAATGGACAGGCCATTTCACGGCTAACAACGGAACTATTTTTAGTAAAAAAGAATATAAGGTGATTGAGGGTTGTACCTGGGAGTTGGAGGAAATCCCAGAAATTGTGTATAAAAATCTAAAATTTGAGAGTTGGTGCCAACTGTTGTGATGAAGGGGTGATCAATGTCGGTTTGAAGTTTAAAGGGTGCATGCACACACACAATACACAAACATTAGACTTAGACACTTCATGTTAGAAACAGGAAATTTTAAACAGAAATCTTTGCCCGTAGGTTGAAAATCCTGAACGGGGAGCTAACATGTTTTAGGCGTCAAGGACAGAATCAAAGGTAATCCAGATTGACTGGTGTAGGTTCCTGTGTGTTGCCTTCAGTCCAGTGTAAAGGAGCTATAATTATCAAGATATATGTGTGGAAATTGTGGATATGAAAATTTAAAGTTTGCAGTTTTCAATATATGTGTCCTGTAATAAGACAATGTCTGCCCTTAGACTTTTTAAGTGGCTAGGTATTTTAAGCCTTTTAGCCTCACAGCAAACTCCACAAACGTCCCAAATGATAATCTTTAGGTTGCTCATAGCAGTTATTTGCTTAAAAATACAAATTGTGATGTGTGTGTGTGTGTGTGTGTGTGTGTGTGTGTTGAAGGGACAGCATAGCAGAGAAATACTGTAACTAAAACAAACACTACAAAGAAGACAGATACAATACAGAAAGAAATGTGGGGTGGGGATATTTTAAAAAAACCTACACATTTTAATCAGTGGTAGTTACAGGCATGGGAGCTGAGATGTGCATTTAAGATGAGGCCAAGTAAATGTGCCTCTGAAGTACTAGACGGATGATAATGCATTTAAATGATCAAGATGGGGCAGCACAGTGTAATAGTGATTTGCACGTTTGCCTCACAACAAGAAGGGCCCAGGTTTGCAACCCATCAAGGACCTTTCTGTCTGGAGTTTGCATATGTTCTCCCTGTTTACTCCAGGTACTCCAGTTTCCTCCCACAGTTCAAAAACACATATGTCAGATTGATTGGTGACTCTAAATTGACCATAGGAGTGAGTATGAGTGTGTGAGGTTGTTTGTCTCTATGTGTGGCCCTGTGATGGACTGGGGACATGTCCAGGGTGTACCCCTGCACTGGCAACGGCATCAATTATTTTTTTTTGAATGGGTTATAGAGCACTTCATGCACTTCGTCGCGTCATAATCTCAATTGGGAAATTAATCATTGATGCTGAAGTCTGATCCTTTAAGCTCTTTCCCGCAGCTCTTCACCAGTTCCTTTGAAGTGCTCGAATTTGGTGACGATGGGTCTTGGGTGCCAGTGTGTGTTTATATGGTGTTACATCTTCAAAGGCTAAACATTAGCATCTCACCAGCTAACCACATAAGCTACTGGTTACAGTAGAAAAAGCACTGTTCTGCAGAACATCCAAAGATCGGATGTTAGTGCCGTATCAGATTCTATTTCACTATTAGTGTACAGTGCTCTTACTGAACCCAGCCTCACTTACACTGACTAACAAGTTGATCTTCACCCAACCTTTACCGGGTGTTTTATTTGACTGACCTAAAGTATAACTTGACCAGCTAAGTACAATGGTTACGGAAAGTATTCAGACCCCTTTAAATATTTCACTCTGTGTCATTTCAGCCATTTGCCAAAATCAAAAAAGTTCATTTTATTTCTCATTAATGTACACTCAGCACCCCATCTTGACAGAAAAAAACAGAAATGTAGAAATTTTTGCAAATTTATTAAAAAAGAAAAACTGAAATATCACATGGTCATAAGTATTCAGACCCTGTGCTCAGTATTGAGTAGAACCACCCTTTTGAGCTAGTACAGCCATGAGTCTTCTTGGAAATGATGCAACAAGTTTTTCGCACCTGCATTTGGGGATCCTCTGCCATTCTTCCTTGCAGATCCTCTCCAGTTCTGTCAGGTTGGATGGTGAATGTTGGTGGACAGCCATTTTCAGGTCTCTCCAGAGATGCTCAATTGGGTTTAGGTCAGAGCTCTGGCTGGGCCAGTCAAGAACGGTCACAGAGTTGTTTCCGAAGCCACTCCTTTGTTATTTTAGCTGTGTGCTTAGGGTCATTGTCCTGTTGAAAGGTGAACCTTCGGCCCAGTCTGAGGTCCTAAGCACTCTGGAAGAGGTTTTCTTCCAGGATATCTCTGTACTTGGCCGCATTCATCTTTCCTTCAATTTCAACCAGTCGTCCTGTCCCTGCAGCTGAAAAACACCCCCACAACATGATGCTCCCACCACCATGTTTCACTGTAGGGATTGTATTGGGCAGGTGATGAGCAGTGCCTGGTTTTCTCCACACATACCGCTTAGAATTAACGCCAAAAAGTTCAATCTTGGTCTCATCAGACCAGAGAATCGTATTTCTCATGGTGTTATTTCTTCATGTGTCTTTTGGCAAACTCTATGCAGGCTTTCATGTGTCTTGCACTGAGGAGAGGCTTCCGTCGGGCCACTCTGCCATAAAGCCCCGACTGGTGGAGGGCTGCAGTGATAGTTGACTTTGTGGAACTTTCTCCCATCTCCCTACTGCATCTTTGGAGATCAGCCACAGTGATCTTTGGGTTCTTCTTTACCTCTCTCACCAAGGCTCTTCTCCCACAATTGCTCAGTTTGGCTGGACGGCCAGGTCTAGGAAGAGTTCTGGTCATCACAAACTTTTTCCATTTGAGGATTATGGAGGCCACTGTGCTCTTAGGAACCTTGAGTGCTGCAGAAATTCTTTTGTAACCTTGGCCAGATCTGTGCCTTGCCACAATTCTGATTCTCATTTGCTCTGACATGCACTGTGAGCTGTAAGGTCTTATATAGACAAATGTGTGCCTTTCCTAATCTAGTCCAATCAGTTTAATTAAACACAGCTGGACTCCAATGAAGGAGCAGAACCATCTCAAGGAGGATCAGAAGAAATGGACAGCATGTGAGTTAACCCTCTGTGTTGAGTGAGTGTCACTGCAAAGGGTCTGAATACTTATGACCATGTGATATTTCAGTTTTTTTTTTTTTAATAAATTTGCAAAAAATTCTACATTTCTGTTTCTTTCTGTCAAGATGGGGTGCTGAGTGTACATTAATAAGAAATAAATTGAACTTTTTTGATTTTGGCAAATGGCTGCAATGACACAAAGAGTGAAAAAGGGGTCTGAATACTTTCCGTACCCACTGTATACTGGGTTTCCTAAACATTTGCATATACATTACTGTTACAGTTTTGGAGTTTCTGCTGTAAAAGTGTTTGTTCAAGGTGGGACTAAAGCATAGCACTAATCAGAAATATCCTCTTTGGATAATTAATAAAAGATGTTTTCCTTTTGATAAGACTGTTGTGTCACCCGTGTTACACAGGTGCCATTTCACTGACACCGCCATGCAAATTTTTTTGTCTTGCCAAAACCAAACATATACTGCCACTGTGGGTGACAAAGACTATGAAGTTTTTTATGCCCATAATTACACCTGTCCCTCAATCTGTCCTACGGCAAAGTGGCTCAGATATACAACAACCCTCAAAGACATCCACTATCCTCATCATCTCTATAGTCAGCCATCATTCATCATTGCTTTTTCTCTTGCTTGGTTTTGTCCCACTCATACTGTGATCTCCATCATTTCAGAATAAATTTCAGTCAGAAAATGAGGATTACAGTATAAAGGGAAATAAATTTGCAGTGAGTGAAAATCAGGTTGGTGTACAAACTGTTGCCATTTGTACACAAAATTCAAAATTGTGTTGCTGCAAGGAGTTTTGTCCTGGAATGTTTTTTTGTTATCACCAGCCTCCAGTGATTTTGTTCATTTATAAAAAAATTTAGTTTTTGCTTGAATCCTGAATCTGCATTTGGTCCTATCCTTTCATCCCACATAACAGAACGAACTGGCCACTACGGACCCAGCAGATTCCCAGACGGAGAGATTCATCTCGGGATTCCTCCATGTTTTCAACGGCCGCCAATGACTACAAGGAGGCACTCGGGTTGAGTGCCCAGCTTGGAGGTGAGGTGAGGGCAGACTCTGACAAGACAGAGTTAACAAGCTGCACGTGGAAAATTGGTTAGTAGGAAGTAACTTGAGATCAACATAACTGTTACATAGATTTCAAAATAAAATAGGAAAAGCCATAACTAGGATTCGGTTCATGACAGAACCCCCTCCTAGGCCAAATGCCAGACGACCCAGGAATGTCCGGATGTTACCAGTGAAAATCTGTGATGAGAAGGCGCCAATATATTGCTGGCCAATACCCACGACCTTTATTCTGGTCCATACCCCTCACAGTCCACAAGATATTGGAATCCATGACCTCTTCGTCGTGTGGTCAGGAGACACTTTACTGTGTAAGCCGGCCCGCCGTCGATAATCTGAAGAGGGGGTGGGTCAGGTGTGGGCGGCACCAGGTCGCTGGAATGGACCGTCTGTAGTCTGCTGACATGTAAGGTGGGGTGAATCCGCATAGACCTGGGTAAAGACAGTCTCACTGAATGGTGGGTTAATAACTTTGGATATGGGGAATGGGCCTGTAAATCTGGGTGAAAGCATATGGCACTCAGTCCGTAGAGGTAGGTCCTTTGTGGAGAGCCATACGCCATAGGTAGGGTTCTCAGATCAAATTGATGCCCCCCAGAACCGTTGGCCCACCACAAATGCTGTCCTTGCAGCCCTAGGATGGGCGCTAAAACTTGAGGCGTGGGCCCAGTGGATGACTTCACCGCTTAAAGCCGGAGGAAGGTACAGACAATTGGGTGGACATGCACCAGGTATAGGTCAATCCCTTACTTACCTGGCCTGCCTGTCTCCTTAGGTTCATGTGTTCCAGTCGCTACCTGTGTGTTGTCTGGTGCCATTCCTTCCCACACGAAGTGTACTCCTGTTTTAGCGTATGTTCCCTAGGTGCCAGCGGTTCTCTACCGCCTGCTTCAGCTCAACCAGCGTGTGTCACTGCAAGTTTTGAGTTTTGTCTTTGGAAGTTTTTTGTTATCATCAGCCTCTAGAGATTTTTTTGTTCACTTATGAATTTGAGATTTTTGCCTGAATCCGAAATCTGCATTTGGGTCCGATCCTTTCACCCCACATAACAGCTACTTTGTAGCATGATAATTTTAATTAATGTGAATGAATAGGTAATTTAAATACTAAATTACAGTATGTTGCCGTGACAGTAAGAACTGAAATTAGTGGCTGTGTAAATCAGTATCAACAGATTTTCAAATGAGAGTATATGCCTTTTTCAGTCCATAATGACAAATCATTTGTATTTGTCAGTTTTTCATTTTACACTCTATTTTAACCTGATGTTACTACCAGTAGAATAGCAAATTGAAATATGTGGTTGAGATTAGTGGTGGGCAATACTGCAAGCTTTGGTGTCGATCCGATACCAAGTAAATACTAGGACAGTATCGCCGATATTGATACCGATACCGATACTTTTTGACAATTAATGCATTATCAAATATAAATACATTTTCATGACTTTCAGGTGTTTTGTTTTAAATTGTATTATTAATTTATTAAAACCCAGAGAAAGTTCAACAATAAATAGAAAGAACTTTAAGTCGAGTTGCTGAGTCATGTGAGATATCAAAGCAAGAGGGAGGGGCGGGGGGAGGGGAGGGGTGTTGGTGTGTGCCTGCTTTGCTCTACAAGACCGGCATACAGGCACAGTCACGCCACTTACACACAGGCACTTACTTACAAGCTAGTTAGGTCGCTTCTTTGAAAAAACGGCACTGGTGCATATGAGAGTAAAAATTCAAGTATCCATATTTTTGTCGGGGTATCGACCGATATCAATACTAGCGTTGGTTTCGATATTATCGATATTAGGATCGATCCGCCGACCCTTAGTTGAGATACTAGGGATATTTTCTAAAGTTTTAGGGACTATTGTCTATTTGCGACGACTTATTTATTATAATTATTTATTCAATTCAATTCAATTCAATTCAATTTTATTTGTACAGCGCCAAATCACAATACAAATTATCTCAAGGCACTTTACAAAAACTAAAAACACAACAAATCCCTTATGAGCTAGCACTTGGTGACAGTGGAGAGGAAAAACTCCCTTTAACCCTCTGGGGTCGACGCACGCGCCGGCACGTTTTGACGCATCTTTTTCTGATAGGGCCGAAACAAACTTAAATTACTCCGTCAATTCTGATCGTACAGATAAAAGAAGTATATCATTCAAATCTGTAAAGGGTCTAGTTTTAGCGGTATACCATCATAATAACAACAAAACGTTGTGCTTTTTTTAAATAAAGAAAGCCGACAAGGTGCGCTCTCGGCCTTTTCTGTCTCTGCCATTTCTCTTCACAGACGCGTAAATAAAACAACCAGAATCTCAGCGAATACTTGCCTCATAAAAATAAGAATTATATGGCTAGAAAGCTTGAAATGTTTTCTTTTAAATGAAACAATTCAAGTCGAAAACAAATCATCACTTTTTATTTAATCCGTATGAACGTAAGGAGAAGTCCGTTTTTTCCTGTCTCACCTCATTACAGGTAATGCGGTCCCGTCTTGTACTCTGTTCACTGTTCACATGTAAATAATCTCAGGTGAAGCAGGTAAATATGTGCACACCCCCGAGAAATGACATAAAACGTCAAACTTCATCATAGAATTTACTCACTTTTTCGGCGCGTTTGGATGATGGCGCGTCACGGACGTGAAGAAGCGCTTCTTGTATTCCACACAGAGACAAACAGTTTAGTTTGTCCTCAGTAAAAACACTGATTTTAACTCAAATGAGGATCGTTTGGCTCCTCATTGTTTTGTATCGTGCTGCACTAATCCCCTCCCATCTACATTGACTGAAAGGCTCATTATGCGCGCCTTTGTCTGGTCGTTCAGTGCGTCTTTTGCCTTCTCAGGTAAATCACATGACTATTTATCCTGAGACACACCCTCTTGCATATGGCCTTTCTGGACAAAAAAATTTAAATCAGTGTATTGTTTACTGTGAATGTGTGAACAAGATGACATTCACAGCACTCTGAAGTAAACACTTTAGCCTACAACATGCAGGTCTCCAAAGTCTTGTGAACCAATGTTCTTATTTCAGTGACTAAAAAATTGTAGTTTTTCACTAACCATGCATAAACACTTTTTTCTCAAAAACACAATCATGTATAAACTTGCTGCTCACATATTATTGAAGCCAATTTTGTGCTGATTACAGTGTTATCAGACTTTAGACATTAATATGTTTAAAAGACACAGAAAATAGCACAAATGTCAGGACATGTCAAAATTTGTCCAGGCCCCAAAAACCCCCTCAGACCCCAGGGTTAATAGAGGAGAGAGAAAAGAACAACAACAATAAAAAACAAATAGACACTGCAGGTTGGTGGGGCCAGTAACTGCACATCAGCGATATACAGCTCCAGGACCAGGGACACCTGCAGAAGGTACAGCGAGAGAACAGAGAGAGAGGGAAAGAGCACAAACTAGGGAAGAGAGAGAGCACAGGGTTCACTCCAGCAAAAAATACACAAATTTCCCTTCATATCCACGGGCCTTTTTCCTACACAAACAATTTTACCACTAACTGTGTAAGAAGTAGTAACTATCAACCAACCAACGAGTGCCAAATCATAATTCAATCATCTCAAGGCACTTTACAAAAAAGAAAAATCCATCAAATCCCTTATGAGCAAGCACTTGACGACAGTGGAGAGGAAAAACTCCCTGTAACAGAAGAAAAAACCTCCAGCAGAAACAGGCTCAGGCCATCTGCCTCGACCGGTTGGGGTGAGTGGATAGAGGAGAGAGAAAAGAACAGCAACAATAAACAACAAATAGACACTGCAGGTTGGTAGGGCTAGTAACTGCACATCAGCGATATACAGCTCCAGGACCTGCAGAAGGTACAGAGAGAGAGGGAGAGAGCACAAACTAGAGGAGAGAGAGAGCACAAAGTTAGTGACATTCAGTTGTGGAATATACAGTGGGTACAGAAAGTATTCAGACCCCTTTAAATTTTTCGCACTTTGTGTCATTGCAGCCATTTGCCAAAATCAAAAAAGTTCATTTTATTTCTCATTAATGTACACTCAGCACCCCATCTTGACAGAAAAAAACAAAAATGTAGAAATTAAAGTTATTAAAAAGGAAAAACTGAAATATCACATGGTCATAAGTATTCAGACCCTGTGCTCAGTATTGAGTAGAAGCACCCTTTTGAGCTAGTACAGCCATGAGTCTTCTTGGGAATGATGCAACAAGTTTTTCACACCTGGATTTGGGGATCCTCTGCCATTCTTCCTTGCAGATCCTCTCCAGTTCTGTCAGGTTGGATGGTGAACGTTGGTGGACAGCCATTTTCAGGTCTCTCCAGAGATGCTCAATTGGGTTTAGGTCAGGGCTCTGGCTGGGCCAGTCAAGAAGGGTCACAGAGTTGTTCCGAAGCCAGTCCGTTGTTATTTTAGCTGTGTGCTTAGGGTCATTGTCCTGTTGAAAGGTGAACCTTCGGCCCAGTCTGAGGTCCTGAGCACTCTGGAAGAGGTTTTCTTCCAGGATATCTCTGTACTTGGCTACATTCATCTTTCCTTCAGTTGCAACCAGTCGTCCTGTTCCTGCAGCTGAAAAACACCCCCATGATGCTCCCACCACCATGTTTCACTGTAGGGATTGTATTGGGCAGGTGATGAGCAGTGCCTGGTTTTCTCAACACATACCGCTTAGAATTAAAGCCAAAAAGTTCGATCTTGGTCTCATCAGACCAGAGCATCTTATTTCTCATAGTCTGGGAGTCCTTCATGTGTTTTTTGGCAAACTCTATGCGAGCTTTCATGTGTCTTGCACTGAGGAGAGGCTTCCGTCGGGCCACTGTGCCATAAAGCCCCGACTGGTGGAGGGCTGCAGTGATAGTTGACTTTGTGGAACTTTCTCCCATCTCCCTACTGCATCTCTGGAGCTCAGCCACAGTGATCTTTGGGTTCTTCTTTACCTCTCTCACCAAGGCTCCTCTCCCACGATTGCTCAGTTTGGCTGGAAAGCCAGGTCTAGGAAGAGTTCTGGTCGTCCCAAACTTTTTCCATTTGAGGATTATGGAGGCCACTGTGCTCTTAGGAACCTTGAGTGCTGCAGAAATTCTTTTGCAACCTTGGCCAGATCTGTGCCTTGCCACAATTCTGTCTCTGAGCTCCTTGGGCAGTTCCTTCGAGCTCATGATTCTCATTTGCTCTGACATGCACTGTGAGCTGTAAGGTCTTATATAGACAGATGTGTGCCTTTCCTAATCAAGTCCAATCAGTTTAATTAAACACAGCTGGACTCCAATGAAGGAGCAGAACCATCTCAAGGAGGATCAGAAGAAATGGACAGCATGTGAGTTAAATATGAGTGTCACTGCACAGGGTCTGAATACTTATGACCATGTGATATTTCAGTTTTTCTTTTTTAATAAATTTGCAAAAATTTCTACATTTCTGTTTTTTTCTGTCAAGATGGGGTACTGAGTGTACATTAATGAGAAATAAAATGAACTTTTTTGATTTTGGCAAATGGCTGCAATGACACAAAGAGTGAACAATTTAAAGGGGTCTGAATACTTTCCGTACCCACTGTACATGTGAGGGGGGAGGAGAGGAGGAGAGGAGGAGAGGGGAAGGGAGGGAAGGGGAGTGGAGCTCAGTGATCCAGGTTGAGGTCAGATGTGTAAAGTATCAGTGAGGAATTAGGGTATTTGTTGTTCCTGTACTATGCTATGTGTGACTATCTGTAGAGAACAGCTGATGCAAGATAGAACAGAACAAAGACAGAAAATGGGGCAGAAAGTGGAAATAAAGATCTGAAAGTCACTGAAAATCACAAGGTCTTTAGGCAGTCAAGACAAGAGCTGAAGAAAATATGAGAGACTGGATAAAAGAAGGCTTTGTGCAGCAGTTAATATCTTAGCCATGCAGAAAATACTGGAGAAAAGATAAATGCCAATGAGTCTGCTGATCAAAGCTAAACAGGAGGCAGGACAGAGTGAGCAGAGACATAAGGGATTGTAGGGAGCTCACACTATTAGCTACAGAATCAGTCATTCCCAGCTGGCTCCCACCAGCCAGATGTCAGTCCATCACTGTTTCAGTACCAAATCATTTGAACTTAGTTTTGGGGAATGACTCCTTTGTGAATGTTAGTGAGGACTTTTTATGGCCGATTAGAGCTACAGAGCAGCATGTCAGCCTTCAGCATCTGTGTGTGGTTCAGTCATCTGCAATTTAGCCAGTTGCCCTCTTAGAATCATAACTGTGCTTATTGTGGTTTTACTTGACTGCACCTAACATGTAACCCATATGTTGTTCGCACTAGTAAATAGTTGGAGAGAATATAGACAGTGCTTTATTTAGTGTGTTATGTAATGAATATTTTAAGGCTTGCTGAATTTGACAGTAGGAGTTTCACCAACTACTCAGTCCGCTAGTTAATCAGCCAGGTGTGGCTTTTTTTGTGCTGTTCACAAAGATCTGGGTGTTGCCATTTTTAAAATATATTGTAGGTTCTGTAGGTAATTAATGAATATATTCTGCATACAACTCTAAAACCTGCTGGGAATGAGGGAGCAGGGAGGCAGGGATGCTAACAGAGAGGGGGTGGAAAGCAAGAATGAGTGAAGAGATGCTGAATAAGCAATAATGCATGCAGCCCCCAATGGGAGAGTGTACTTCAACCACTGCAGTCAGCTCATAACAGACTGAGAGTTCAAAATATGAAGAGAGAGAGATAGAGAGATAGAATGAAAGAGAGGGCTTTGGTGAGACAAAGAAAAAAAAAAACAATACTGACTTAAAGCCTGCTAGCAGTCAGAAGGGTTGCATGAAAACTATATATTGACAATTATGCTGTCATTCACAATTGACATGAGTCATTCAAATACCCTTGCTGGCAGTGCATAGAAAACAGTACAGTGGGTGGCCCATTGATTCAGCAAATTTTAACAGAATTTCATCAAGATAAAATCCAAGTTCAAGTTGTCTATCACTGTTGTGAAAATACTGGGAGTGGGTTTGTTACAAACCATTCTAGATGATGATGACAATCATTTCAAACTTCAAGTGGTAAAAAAAAAAAATGTAGGAAAAAATGTAGAAAACATTGCTTTCTTGTTTGTTTCATGTATACAGTAAATCTGGGGTATCTCAATGTGAAACGAATGAAAGTGGCTTCATGTACTTATGATCTATTTGATCAAAAAGATTGTCCAAAAGATTTATTAGGAAATATTTCTAAGGGGGATGCAGCAAAAGTGACATTGTTTACCATAAATCACAATGAAAAGTACGGTGGCCGATAAGGGCAAACCCATCACAACAGCCAAAACACATGCGGAAGAGAAATGCTGCAACAGCCAAAACACAGGCAAGAGAGAAACGCCGCAATAGCCAAAACACACGCAAGAGTGAAACGCTACAATAGCCAAAACACACGCAAGAGAGAAACGCTGCAACAGCCAAAACACACGCAAAAGAGAAACGCTGCAATAGCCAAAACACACACAAGAGAGAAACGCTGCAACAGAAGTGCGCCAGGCCTGTAGCAGGACCCCAAACTGAGGAATGTTAAGTTTGCTTTAACTTTTACAGAGGTGACATAAAAAAGTAGGTTTTCCGTTTATTTCTTTTTAAACACTTGGTGGTCATGTTTTACAATATTATAAAAGTACAGTATTGTAAAAGATGACCGTCAAGTGTTTAGAAATTAATAAATGAAAAACGTTCCTTCAGATATCCCACCCTGCAAAATATCCCACCCTGTAGTAGAACATTTTTAGCACATATGAACAATATATGAGAACAATCATCAGAGGATGCTCATTCTGTTGCAATTCAAAACTATAGCTGCGTCTCATTGCGCAGCCTCCGAAATGAGACATGGCTTATATCACTGTAAAAGTTAGCCAAACTTTGTTCATAGCATCCCTTAGTTCATGGTCCCCCTACTGGCCTGGCACACTTCCATTGCAGCGTTTCTCTTTGCGTGTGTTTTGACTGTTGCAGGGCGTTTGCTCTTTTCGGCCACCGTAGAAAGGTCAAAAAGGTAGAAACAAAGCTTTAATGGTGTTAAGCACAACAGAAAACACGTGCAAGCTCAGGGAAGCAGGAAGGACGATGGACACGCTTAGACAGCTACTGCAGGATAGTCTTATGGTAAGTTCAGAGGCTCCTGCTTGAAACTGCCCCTCATCCCACCTCCCTGAGAAAACAATCACCAGGCGGAACTAATTTCTAATGAGTTGTGCGTATTACAGTACATCAAACTTTTGTCTGAGAGACAAAATGGTGATTTAAAGAAGTGAATACACACACAGGATCGGATACTTACCAAGAAACCCTGAGGAGACAACCAGTAAGATCCTGTTCTAAGCAATTGCTGTGTGCTATGTTTGTTGCTACAAGCGGAGCTTGCTACAAGCAAATTTCAGCGACACATTCACTGGCACTCTGTAATTTTATGTGTTTCATTGTAAATTCACAAGGTGTTTAGTATATTGTTTTGTTTCTCATTCTTTGTTAAACTTGGTTTATTTACTCTTTGCTTAATTTAAATGAGTTATTTGGTTTACCTAATTTACTTGATGCTCAGTTTGAGAATTTTGTCTTTTTATGATTCGAATCTGAATAAATAGGTTAAAATCTAATCACTTTAAAATGCTATTTAAGATCCAGTTAATCATGTCCTGTATTAAAAGTGATTCCTAAAATACATCTGCTTATTCTGCTTCAGTAAAATATCTGGTTAAATAAGTTATTTATTTTGTTAAATGCTAATTGACATGTATTTGTAATCATTTCCATGCACTGCTATTTATAATCATGCTTTTATGAACCTGTGTTTGCATTTATACTTACCACTGTAATAAAAATAATTCCAAAGGCCTTTTCATTTCGAGTGCTTTAGGAGTAAGAAACCCTCGCTCTCAAGCGTGGGAAACCCATACAGTCAGAAATACACTTGACAGTGAAAAATCACCTGCACTAAACTACCTACAGTGGAAGACCATTTGTGAGTGGAGGGGCAAAACTCATCTGGAAGAAGAACCTGCCATGATGTCAGCCTAAAAGTGTTCGCCGAGTCAAAGTTGTTAGAGTAGCTTAAATCTGAAAGGACAACAGTAAAAAGGCTTATTTCTCGGCTGACCAGCACCATAACTAGGTCACATTCAGATATGTCAGTTGAGGAGCTTAGGGATAACTTCAACAAGCTCACACTAGAAGTCACGAAACTCATCGAGACAAATTAATATTTGGAAGCTGCCTACATTGCTGAATGTGATGCAGAGGACGAGCCTGCACTAAGCAAGCAATAAGGGGTTGACATTGACAAGATAACAAAAGAGTGAACATAAGCTGGGGGAGGTGAAAGATATCATCCAAAGGACTCTCTGGGCTAACTTTGGAGAAGCTGAACTGTCCTTGGCTCTGAAAGTGGCCAACCTAGGGTTAACCTAGAACCATATAACTTCATGCTCAGCCACTTGGAGGCACTAATCAAGACTGCTAAAGAAGCAAATGTGCAGTGGAATCGCTGGAAGAAAAGATTTTAATTGCTCTCTGAGGGAGCTGAAGCTGTGCCTTCCCAAGCTGGTGTCCAGAAAGGCTACCTTCATCCGGGCAAAAATTAAAGACGACGCTGAAAGACAACATGTCATAGCTCAAGCATCAAAACCAGGTGTAATGCCCGCTCAAGTTGAAACCTACTGCTCCTCCAAAGTTTGATGTACTGTAATTTCCACCACTGAAGAAAAGACTGGGAGGCACTCCAGAGTAAATTTATATGAATTTAGATGGTATTTAACCCCCTGGGGTCTAAGGATGTTTTGGGACCCTGGACAAGTTTTGACATGTCCTGACATTTGTACTTTCTTTAGTTGCTTTTAAACATATTAATGGCTAAAGTCTGATAAGGCAAGGCAAGGGAAGTTTATTTATATAGCACAATTCATACACAGAGTAATTCAAAGTGCTTTACAGAAATAAAAGACAAGTTAAAAATACAAAAGCAAAAATCAAAATGAGAAACAGCAAATAGTGATGAGCCATTTTTGTAGGCATGCCACCACTTTGTCACCATATTTGCCCCTCATGATATCGGACCACGCGGACCCATATTTGTGGGCCCCCTACTTTCAGTTTGTCCCATCCCTGATAAACTAAAAGTACCTCAACACAGACTATCTGCGGAGACGTTCCTGAGTCATGGACTCTTATGTCTAGTATCGAGTAGACTACAGCCGGAGGTTCCGATCCCCTTATTTAAGTCTACGGCTGTTTAGATCCATATTCTAAGGATAACACTAAAGTGCCTGGGTTCCTAACTCCTGAGTCCCTGACGCAGTTGGCTTTAGATTGAAGGTTCCTAACCGAATCAACTTGGAGTACTGACCGTGAGTCCGATTGTCTCCACCAACAGGACAAAAGTAGTGACAAAACTGGGACTTTTTTTGTTTTTTTTAAATTATTTTTATATAATTATTATTATATTTGAATTATTATTATTATTATATTAAAGGAAACTGAGTGCAGATAAATCTTTTTGGATAAAACACTGTCAGTTGTCATGTTATATGCCACACTAAAAAGAAAGGTTTTTAGCTTGGACTTAAACATTGCCAGAGATGAGGCTTGTCTAACATCATCAGGAATACTATTCCAGGTTTTAGCTGCATATAACTGAAACGCTGCTTCTCCATGTTTAGTCCTGACTCTGGGTACGAGCAGAAGGCCTGTCCCTGATGTTCTCAGAGTTCCCCCACATGTCAACGCCATTTGGTCTGAGACACAGTTACCAACTTCAATGAAATACTTCCTGTCTTCAAGATAGGACTTAAACCATTTAAGGGCAGTACCAGAAATGCCTATCCAGTCCTCTAACCTTTGTAACAGGATCACATGGTCCACTGTGTCAAAAGCAGCACTTAGATGCAGCAGTACTAAGAAAGAGACTCTGCCAGCGTCGGCGTTCAGACGAATGTCATTTGTCACCTTGATGAGTGCAGTTTCAGTGCTGTGATGGGGCCTAAAACCTGACTGAAAATTATCAAAGCAGTTGTTTAGCATGAGAAAGTCAGTAAGTTGTTGGGAAACAACTTTTTCAAGGATTTTGCCTAAAAACAGCAGGTTTGATATGGGTCGGTAGTTGTTGAGTACCATAGCATCAAGACTGCTCTTCAGGAGAGGCTTGATGATGGAAATGTTCCAGACTGAGACTAAAGTGTGCCAGTTCGACCAAGTATCTCCTGGATGGCTGCAGAGCTGGTATCTGCCTTGTGCAATTTATTGTTTGTTTAATACCCTGAATCTTGTCATTAAAAAATAATGCAAATTCTTTACATTTAGATGTTGAAATTAGTTCCACTGGCAATGGAGATGGAGGGTTTGTCAACCTACTCACTGTAGCAAACAGGACACGTGAGTTGTTACTACTGTTGTTGATGATTTCAGAAAAATACATTTCTCTCTTTCTGCATAGAGTTTCATTGAACACACACAACATCCGCTCATAAATATTATAATGAACCTGGAGCTTTGATTTACGCCATTTTCGTTCGGCCTTCCGGCACTCCCTTTTCTGTGCCCTGACCCAGTCATCATTTCTCCACATTTCCTACATTTTCCTTGGCTTTTGCCTGTTCCTGATTAATTTATCTTTAACAGGAGCAGTCACATGTATGACATTTAGAACACTTGAAGTATATGAATTCAACAAATCTTCAACATGAGAAGAGAAGAGAGAAAGTGGTAATCATCTCCATAAACAGTTTCCTGGTGTTATCATTTATGTGTCTTTTCTGAACAACTGTAGGTCCAGTTGCATCTTTGGGAATTATGGACAGATCAAAAAGACACAAAAATGGCCAGACAAAGCAACATCAATCACAGTGACATTAGAAACGTTAACACCCTTAGTAATGACAAGGTCCAGAGTGTGACTTCTGGTATGGGTCGGCTCCCTAACATGCTGACTAGGGCCTTACGTTTCAAGGATGGCAGAAAAGTTCTTTGGCATATCTGTCGCAGGCCTTATCCATGTGAACATTAAAATCACCTGTAATAACCAAACAGTCAAACTCTGTGAAGACAACTGAAACCATCTCAGTTAAATTCATCAATAAAATTTTGACAGCATTGGGGAGGTTTGTAAATGATTATAAAAAGTACAGAGGGAGATCATTTTTGCTCCATTTTAAAAGAGACATGCTCAACTGATAAGAACTCCCCAAATGACAGCCTGTGGGTAACCGCATTATCCCTAAAAAAGGCACAGACGCCACCACCCTTTTTGTTTTCTCGTTTTTCTGATAGAAATGTAAAATTAGGTGGGGTGGATTCAATAAGGACTGCATTTGCTGTCCTGCTATCTAACCATATTTCTGTTAAAAACATAAAATCAAGATTGTAAGAGGAGATAAAATTATGAATTAAAAATGATTTGTTACATAAAGATCTGACATTGAGCACTGCAAGTTTCAAATTAGTTTGAGTAGGACCTGAAACTATCTGTCTGCAAGGGATTTGAATTAGATTTCTCTGATTGGACAGTCTAACTGTCACTCTTTTAGCCACTCTGCGTGTTTTGACTGTAGCTATAGCACTAGGGGAGAGTGTTCTCTCCCTAGGCCTCAGGTTGATAAGTGGTTTATTATGGGTATAAGTCTTGGAACAGCAGAGGCAGCATTGATGTTAGTCAGGATCTTTGGTCCGGGAGCAGGTGGGGGGGGTCTGACAGGGGTGCTCTGAGGAAAGACAGGTGTAGGTGTTGGCCGAGGTGGTCGAGCTGGTGGAGTTTTAATTGATTGAGGGACAGAGGTCATTCTCTTGGGTGGCAAAGGGGGTGATGTTTGCTGGGGGGATGAATTCACTGGTGTTGATGATAATACCCGTGACCTTGCCAGGTTAAAGGTAAGAGGCACTATTTTAATTCCTGATTTCACCAAGGTTTCCAAATGATTTGGAAATCCCATTGGTGAAGCCGGGGATGGGATGGACAATGATGAGTCTTGCAGAGGATGTGGATGCAGCTGGGGGGGCCCAGGGCATTGCAGGGGGCACCAATGAAGGTGCTGTCATGGGGGGATCCTTGGCTGATGAGAGGTCCATTGCTGGTGAGGTGTGTTCAGACGGCCATCCAGACTCAGTCTGGTGTCTCAGAGAGTGGAGGAGGTTATCCGTTAGCCGCCTCGCTCCACTCCTGCTCAGATATGGGCCCTTTCCCTTGAACAGGTCGTCGCGTTGCCAAAACAAGTTGAAATTATCAATGAACTGCACTCCTCTTATCTCACAGGCCTTGGACAGCCATGTGTTCAATGCAAGCAGCCGACTGAATTTATTAAATCCTGTCGATGTTTGGGAGAGGTCCACTGACAAATGACTGGATTTTCAGTTTTAGTAGAAAAGACATATGAAAGAAGGTGTGTCTGATCATGAATAGTCATGTGATTCACCTGAGAAGACAAAGACCTGCATAATGAGCCTTTCAGTCTGGAATGTGGCTGAGAGGGAATTACTGCAATGCAAAGCAATATAGATGCAAACGTTCGTCATCTGAGTCACGTTTTTCCTCTGATGAGAAAGTAAACTCTTTGTCGCTGTCCAGAACCATCCAAAGTGCTTCTTCACCCAAGTAGTGTGCCATCATCCAAACACAGAAAAAGTGAGTAAATTCTATGATGAAGCTTGACGTTTTATGCCATTTCTCGGGGGCGTGTACATAATTACCTGGCTCACCTCGGATTATTTCCATATGAACAGTGCGGTCAGTGTGAGGCGGGACCACATCTCTGTTAGTAAATGATTTGATAACTGATCACCAAATCCACTTACACTGTCTTACTGAAACCTGGCTGCAGCAGGATGAATATGTCAGTCAAAATGTATCATCCCCTCAATAAAAATGTTCATGTTCTTCAAAGCACAGGTCAAGGTGAAGGAGTAGCTGCAATCTTCAACTTAAACGTATTAAACTTTCATCCTCAGAACAGTTGTAACTCATTTGAGAGCCTCACTCTGAGCCTCTCACATCCAAACTGGAAAACACAAAAACCAGTTCTACTTGTCATTGTATACCGTCCACCTGTCCCTTACTCAGAGTTTTTAACTGAATTTCCAGACTTCCTATTTGATTTAGTTCTTAGTTCAGATAAAGTCATTATATTGGGAGACTTTAAATGTGGATGTTGAAAATAATAATCTCAGCACTGCATTTAAATCAATATTAGATTAAATTGGTTTCACTCAAAATGTTAATAAATAATCACACCCTTGATTTTGTTCTGACCTATGGCATTGAAATTGAACATTTAATGGTTTTCCCCAAAATCCTATTTTGTCGGATCATTCTTTAATAACTGTTGAATTTAAGATGATGGATCATGCAGCATTCGGAAGAAAATTCCACTACAGCAGATGTTTATCTGACAATGCTGTTGATACATTTAACAAAATGACTCCATCTTTATTTACATCTATGCCATGTGCCAACACAGTGGAGGGCAGCTGCCTCAATTCTACTCCCTACCAAATTGATCATGTTGTTGACAATGCTGTAGCCTCATTGCGTGAAACGCTTGATACTGTGGCTCCTCTGAAAAAGAAGTTAGTGAATCAGAGGACATTAGCTCCAAGTGCAGTTTACATAATCCTTCCTTAAAACAGGCATCACGAAGGCTGGAAAGGAAGTGGCGTTCCACAAATTTTGGGGAATTTTATCTAGCCTGGAAAAACAGTCTATTAACATACAAAAAAGCTCTCCATAAAGCCAGAACTGCATAGTATTCATCACTAATAGAGGAAAATAAGAACAATCCCAGGTTTCTTTTCAGCACTGTAGCAAGGCTGACAAAAAGTCACAGCTCTGTTGAGCCCAGTGTTCCCTTAGCTCTCAGCAGTGATGACTTTATGAGTTTCTTTACAATTGAAATCATAACTATTAGAGATAAAATTCATCAAATGCTTCCTATAGCTGCAATAAATGAATCTTCTACTACAGTAGCTCTTGAATCATCTATAAGGCCTGTCATGTTTAGACTGCTTCTCTCCCATAGATCTCTCTGAATGCATGTCAGTAGTTGCGTCATCTAAATCATCAACGTGTCTCTTAGACTGCATCCCGACTAAACTGCTTAAAGACACCCTGCCATTAAGTAACTCATCATTATTAGACCTGGTAAATTTATCTCTAGTATCAGGCTACATACCATAGGCTTTTAAGATTGCAGTAATCAAAGCCTTACTCAAAAAGCCTAGTCTTGATCCAGGAGTCTTGGCTAATTATAGACCAATATCCAACCTACCATTTATTTCTAAAATCCTTGAAAAAGCTGTTGCTAAGCAGCTATGTGACTATGGGGGATAGTGCCGGCCGGCTAGGGTTTGTTTTTAGCCTAGCATGAACACCCGCCCTATTTCCGCGCTTCCGCTTTCTCGCGCACCGCTTCCGTCGACTCTTCTCCCGGCCACCGGCATCAGGCGATGCCGAGGGGTTGGGGCCTGGTCTTCGTAGCAGGCCAAGATCACGGAGCTCTTTCCGTAGGTCATCGTGCACATTGTCTGGTGCACATACTCCCATACTCTAGTAGTGTCTGGCGGTCGTACACATGAACACCGTTATGTCTGGTGTCCATATGCCCTGAAAGTCGGGCAATTTTGGGACAATAGCACCATTTTCGGTCCGGAGTGGCCGCTGCGTGCTGCTGCCGCGCCGCCATCTTGCGAAGTTATGGAGTTCCACAAGGTTCTGTGCTAGGACTGATTCTGTTCACTTTGTACTTGCTTCCTCTGGGCAATATTATTAGGAAGCACTCTATTAATTACCACTGCAATGCAGATGATACTATATCTATGACACTGTATCTATATATGAAACCTGACATCACAAACCAGTTAACCAGACTTCAAGTGTGTCTAACTTACATAAAGGCCTGGATGACCAGTAACTTTCTACTTTTAAACTCAGAGAAAACAGAAGTTATTGTATTTGGGCCTAAAAACTTCAGAAATAGCTTTTCTAAAATTATAAATACTTTAAACAGCACAGCCCTGGCCTCCATCACTACTGTGAAAAACCTTGGAGTGATTTTGACCAGGACATGTCCTTTAACTCACACATAAAACAAATAGAACAGCCTTCTTTCACCTGCGTAACATTGCCAAAGTTAGGAACATCCTGTCTCAAAATGACGCAGAAAAACTAGTCCATGCATTTGTTACCTCAAGGCTAGATTACTGTAACTCATTACTATCTGGATGTCCCAGTATCTCCATAAAAGGCCTCCAATTAATCCAGAATGCCGCAGCCAGAGTCCTGGCAGGAACTAGTAAGAGAGATCATATTTCTCCTATATTAGCTTCTCTACATTGGTTCTCTGTAAAATACAGAATAGAATTTAACATACAAATCTCTTCATGATCAAGCTCCTTCATACCTTAAAGACCTCATAGTACCATATTATCCCAATAGAGCACTTCGCTCTCACAGTGCAGAAGAAGTGCTTGTGGTTCCCAGAGTTTCCAAAAGTAGAATGGGAGGTAGAGCCTTTAGCTATCAAGCTGGAACCAGCTCACAGTCTGGGTTCAAGAGGCAGACACTGATTTTTTTTAAGGCTAAACTTAAAATCTTGCTTTTTGACAAA
The DNA here is from genome assembly GCF_900324485.2 of Mastacembelus armatus. Taxonomy (NCBI): domain Eukaryota; kingdom Metazoa; phylum Chordata; class Actinopteri; order Synbranchiformes; family Mastacembelidae; genus Mastacembelus; species Mastacembelus armatus. The sequence continues at coordinate 2,438,120 of NC_046640.1, forward strand.
GCGTATAGTCAGGTCTAGCTTCAGGTAACCCTGAACTACCCTAAACCTCCCCTCCCTTCCCTTCCCCTCTCCTCCTTCCTCACATGTACTGTATATTCCACCATTGAATGTCACTAACTTTGTGCTCTTTCTCTCTGTCCTCTCTCTCCCTGTACCTTCTGCAGGTGTCCCTGGTCCTTGAGCTGTATATTTCTAATGTGCAGTTACTGGCCCCACTAACCTGCAGTGTCTATTTGTTGTTTATTGTTGTTGTTCTTTTCTCTCTCCTCTATCCACTCACCCAAACTGGTCGAGGCAGATGGCCGCCCAAACTGAGCCTGGTTCTGCTGGAGGTTTTTTCTTCTGTTGAAGGGAGTTTTTCCTTTCCACTGTTGCCAAGTGCTTGCTCATAAGGGATTTGTTGGGTTTTTTTGTAAAGTGCCTTGAGATGGTTTTTATTGTGATTTGGAGCTATACAAATAAAATTGAATTGAATTGAATTAAATCACATTAGCTATAATGAGGTGAGACAGGAGAAACCGTGTTGCTCCTTACTTTTATACGGACTGCCCTTGCAGCTTCTGATTGGATGAACATACCTGATCCAGGTAATCAGCAGTGGTTAGGGCAGGGATAGTTGGAAAACAAGCAGGACAGTGGCCCTCAAGGACTGGAGTTTGAGACCCCTGATTTAAAAAAAGACATTTCAATCTTTCTATACATATATTTCTCATGTCTTTAAGGCAAGTATTTGGTTAGATTCAGGTTGTTTTATAAACATGTCTATAAACAGAGGTGACAGAGACAGAGAGTGCACCCTGTCTGCTTTTTTATTTTACAAAAGCACAGTGTTTTCTTGCTGTTATGAGTGTATACAAATTAAACTAGACCCTTTACAGATTCTAATGATATATTTCTCTTATCTGTACGATCAAAACTGAAGGAGTAATTTAAGTTCATTTTGGCGTTATCAGGAGAAGATGCCACAAAACGTGTCGCTGCGTTCGCCAAATCCTGAGGGTTAAAATGTTTCTATCTAGTCAGTTTATAGGTCAAATAGTCAACTGTTTAAAATAATACGAAAAGTATAGATCAGATCAAGATCAGACCGAACCCAGTGTGAGAGGATTCACTCTCTCTCTCTCTGTTCCCATCTGCTTTGTTGTGTGTATGTATGAGTGTGTGTGCGGTTGTTCTTTTTTAGTGTGTCCTCATGTGCAACAGAGGTGAACAGGGAGGTGCGGAATCAATTATTTAATCACCGGTACCAGGAGCTTCCTATTTATACTGGCATCAGACAGAAGACAGATGCCAGTCCCTTCTACGCTCCAGACATGGTAATAGACGAAACAACCTTCACAAAATCTAAATACCTGCTTTGTGTGCATTAATACTAGTTCTTCTGCTTAATTCTTCTAGTTCCTGATCCCCACCTTTGACTGGTTTCATGTCGGGAGAGCCAGCAGCAGTGATTTTCTTAGTTTCTTTGGTCCCTCTTCACGTTTTCTGCACCCCCAGGTCCGGGGTTCCTGCCAACCGAGTCATTGCATTCTACATCCCTGACTCCCGATTTCTCCGGGGTTCCAAGTTCCTGTCTTCCTTGTGGCAGACAGGTCTTCTCCCCAGAGTGGGGATCCAGAGTGGGAATCATCCATCCTACGGTAATGCAAGTGCTTCAGCGGCAGTGTGCTACGCGCAGGTTTTTTTTCTGTTTGGTGCTTCCCGCTCAGAGACTCCTCTAAGCCTTGGACTTATCCAGATATCTTTTCTTTGTAAGGATTGACCAGTTTAAGGACTCAATATCCATTCTAAAGGTACTATGTTTTGATTTCTCTAAGTACAATAGTGATGAACTGCATCACACATTCACTTAATTCCCTGAAGAATCAAACGATTCTGATTGGATTTTGAGCCTTACCTTTTTTTGTGTGTGAGTGTGTGACTTACCTTGAATTTATTAGTATCCTCAGAAAAAGAAGCAATGCATATAGAAGCAAGAGGCTTCCCTGCGCGTTGCAACCAAACTTTATAAGCGATTGTCCTCCCCTTAATCCCACTGGTTACTCACCACTTGTTTTTGTCTTCTTAGTCGTTCTCTTTATTCCAGCCACCGGCACTGTTAAAGAGGTCTATCGAGGAAGAGATTTACCAACCTGAAAAGAATTCATAATCTCTCCATACCAAAATTTGGTTTGGAGAGTTTGATGCACCAAACATAACATAGATTAATTCATTTTTCTGATATAAATAAATAGGTTAAAATTTAATCAGTTTATAACGCAATTTAAAATCCAGTTAATCATGTCCTGTATTAAAAGTAATTCATAAAATACATCTGAAATAGTCAATAAATGGAGAAATATAAGGCCTTATCACTTCGAGTGCTTTAGGGCTAAGAACCCCTCTCTCTCAAGTGTGGGAAACTTGTGCAGTCACAAGTTTCGGGAGACATATGATTTAAAAGGAACCTACACAGTGCATTACAAACAAGACTGAGGGTAAGGTTCTCAGAATGTTCAGTTTAAGAGGTAAGGCCCAGGTAACAAACAGTCACAAAAAGTCATGGTCACAATAAATAAAACATTTTTCTTCAAGTAGGCAGGCATAAAGCAAAAAAATCTGGCAAGTAGTAGACCATATATTAGGGTTCTGTGTCCAGGCGAGGCAACATGAGCAGTGTGAGAGCACACAACTGCTCCTCTCTTCAAGAATGCAAACTCTGTTGATCATCACTTTAAAAATGGTTTGTCCACTCATTCAATTCAATTCAATTCAATTCAATTCAATTCAATTCAATTCAGTTTTTATTTGTATAGCGCCAAATCACAATACAAATCATCTCAAGGCACTTTACAAAAACTAAAACTAAAAACCCAACAATTCCCTTATGAGCAAGCACTTGGCGACAGTGGAGAGGAAAAACTCCCTTTAACGGAAGAAAAAACCTCCAGCAGAACCGGGCTCAGTTTGGGTGGCCATCTGCCTCGACCGGTTGGGGTGAGTGGATAGAGCAGAGATAAAAGAACAGCAACAATAAACAACAACCTTGTAGAGTGTGTACAGACAAGTCTACTGGGTCATCAGGTTGCTAATTAGTCCAGGATACTGAGAAAATGTTACTGTTTTCCAGCGTCCTCATGCTAAACACTGATAGTGGCAGTGATGAATCACCTTTGTCTTTGTCCTGTTAGGAAAACTATGGCCTCTGTGCCCTGACACACTGACACACTTTTTTATAAACCATACAACATTTCGACTTCTCAGCCCTGTCTCTGGCGATAATCTCCAAACCCACTGGTCCCTACGGATAATGTTTAAAATGTATTATGAATACAGTGATGATAATAACAACACACTTATAATTATAGAGCACATTTCTAGTTAATAGTGAGGATGCATCAAACACAGGGCAAAATAAAAACGGGACATAGAGGAATAGCTACACAAATTTAGCTCAGTGCACTGATGGTCCTCGGGCAGTCTAGGCCTATAGCAGCATAACTAAGGGATGGTTCAGGGTTGCCTGAAGCCAGCCTTAACTGTACGCTTTGTGAAAAAGGAAGGTTTTAAGTCTAGCCTTAAAAGTACAGAGAGTGTCTGCCTCCTGAACCCAGGCTGGGAGCTGGTTCCACAGGAGAGGAGCTTGATAGCTAAAGGTTCTGCCTCCCATTCTGCTTTTGGAAACTCTGGGAACCACAAGTAAACCTGCACTCTGAGAGCGAAGTGGTCTATTGGGATAATATGGTACTATGAGGTCTTTAAGGTATGAAGGAGCTTGATTATGAAGGGATTTGTATGTGAGAAGAAGGATTTTAAATTCTATTCTATATTTTACAGGGAGCCAATGAAGAGAAGCCAATATAGGAGAAATATGATCTCTCTTGCTAGTTCCTGTCAGGACTCTGGCTGCGGCATTCTGGATTAATTGGATGCTTTTTATGGATATATTGGGACATCCAGATAGTAATGTGTAATCTAGCCTTGAGGTAACAAATGCATGGACTAGTTTTTCTGCATCATTTTGAGACAGGATGTTCCTAATTTTGGAAATGTTGCGCAGGTGAAAGAATGCAGTTTTAGAGATTTGTTTTATGTGTGAATTAAAGGACATGTCCTGGTCAAAAATAACTCCAAGGTTTTTTACAGTAGTGCTAGAGGCCAGGGTTATGCCATCTAGAGTAGGTATAATTTGAGAAAAGTTATTTCTGAGATTTTTTGGCCCAAATATAATGACTTCTGTTTTCTTCGAGTTTAAAAGTAAAAAGTTACTGGTCATCCAGGCCTTTATGTCAGTTAGACAGGCTGGAAGTCTGGTTAACTGGTTTGTGTTAACAGGTTTGATAGATAGATATAACTGAGTGTCATCTGCATAGCAGTGGTAATTAATAGAGTACTTCCTAATGACATATCCTAAAGGAAGCATGTACAGGGTGAACAGAATCGGTCCTAGCACAGAGCCTTGTGGAACTCCATAACTAACTTTTGTTCGGGTGGAAGGTTCATCATGGACATGAAATTATTTGTAGGGAGCAAACCAAAGGTAAATTGAACATAGGTGAAACTAATCAGGTTAATTAACGAAAAGCTACTGAGGAACACAAGAGGGAAATAGACAGGAACTGGAAACAAAATAAAAGTCCTCAGCACGAAGTCCAAAAAGAGAGTCATGACAGGGTCAATCTATTTCTGAAATAAAAATACTACTATATTGTTTGTGCCATCATATTGTAAATGTGTCTTTCCCAGTAAGTCATAGTGTATGTCAAACAAATAAAGACAAATGCAATCATGACTGTCTGGTTAACTGGTTTGTGTTAACAGGTTTGATAGATAGATATAACTGAGTGTCATCTGCATAGCAGTGGTAATTAATAGAGTACTTCCTAATGACATATCCTAAAGGAAGCATGTACAGGGTGAACAGAATCGGTCCTAGCACAGAGCCTTGTGGAACTCCATAACTAACTCATTCATCTATCCATTATCTATACCCGCTTATTTCTTAAACAGGGTCATGGGGATCTGCTGGAGCCTATCTGTTTGTGAAATATGTTTTCTTTTATTGTAGTTGTGATTAGGGTAGCTCTTTTTATCACTATTGTGGTGAACAATATTGCCCCCATGCCACCCTAAATTAAATTGAAAAGGTGCATTGAAGCAATGCAGTAGTGATTTTGCTGGCATATACATTAACCAGCTCCACCATTGTGGAAAATGGTTTCAGTTGGTTCACAGTGTAGTATACTAGCATGCCATTTTTTATCTCCAAAAAATGCAGCTGGCACAGTTAACATTTTGTGGTTATTTCAGTCATGGCTACCTTCCGTTAAACAAATAGATAGAAGGCCCTGCCCTCATTAGCTCCACGCAAGTAGCAGCTATATCCTCCTTTTTCTCTCAATCTTTTTGCTATCCACTCTAGGCTGGGGGGAAGAAAAGAGGAAAATACTTTATAGTGACAGGCAGAGCAGCCAAATACCAATAGAGAATACATCAGCTTGGCAATTATTGGATTATCTCACACTGATATCATTACAGCCAAGCATTCCCTCCAATCATTGATTGCATTTTTCAATTTACATCACCATTAATGTGAGTAGCCCGACTTAACAATCTTCTGATGAGTCCATGGCTCAGTCGATAAGAACCACCCCTCAGGTGCTTGTCAAAGGGTGTATGTGTGTTTGTGTGTGTCTGTGTATGCATGTGAAAAAAGTGCATAGGATGACTAATTTTAAATCATGAGACCTGAAATGGGGAAAAGTGAAGCAAGTGGCTCTGCTACATATGCTGAAAACTATTTTAGCTTTTATTTGAAAAGACATAAACATATGCAATGTGACTGAATTAGTCCAACTTATAGTCTAATGTAATATTTTTAGGTGTGCAGAACCTAAAGTCTAGTGTGTGAGTTCTGTGCAGTAAGTTTTGGTAGCAGGAGAGATGTTGTCTGCCAGCTAAACCATGTGGATCAGGTTAGCCCTTTTAGCATATTTTGTATAATCCTGTATTCTGGCTACTATATTGCTAAAATCTGGATGTATGAAAGTCATGCATTTTGTCCCTCCAGTGTGTCCAAAATATACCATGGACATGCCCATGGTATGTTTTGGACACACTGGAGGGACTCATGGCTGGCCTGGGAATGCCTCCCAGAAGAGCTGGAGGAAGTGACTTGGGAGACAGAAGTCACTGCCCCCGTGACCCAGAATAAAGTGGAAGATAATGGATGTATGGCTGGATACCAGGCACCTGTACATGTAACACATCTGACATGTATCCAACCTGTACAGTAATACAGGTACAGTATTAGATGGCCTTACTATAAGTATGAAAAACTTTACTCAGGATGTTGTGCATTTACCATCTGAAGTAATCAATCTGCACCTATAAATTCCACAATGAAACTTTACATTAAATTAAATATAATCCAGAGCTCTGACCTGCTGTAATTCTGTACTCTAAGCTGGATACTGCAATGGATAAAGAGGAAAATACAAACTTTAAATGTGATTACTCCATTTACTACAGCTTCACAGGAATCTGTCACCGGGATTGTGCCATGCTACTCCAAACTATGAATCTTTAAAGCTGCATTAAACAGTCCACTCAACTTTGATTTGACACTGAATATAATTGTAAAGCAGGTTATTGTAAGATGACTAAACAAATGATGCTAATGTGTTTGTAGAAAGGGCAGACTCAGAATGCACTGTCCTGGCACAGTTCCTTTATCTTCAAAAAAACTTGAAACAGAAAAATAAAAATATGTTTTGAATGTGAACATGAAGCTCTTTACCTACCATCTCAATGGGCAGAGCTGTCACATGCTTCTCTTTTTATTTCCCTAATGCATCGGAGGGCACTGTTACAGACGTGCAATATCCTTGTCCTTGCTCTGTGCTGCTCTCCCTCCCAGCTGCACAGACGCTGAGCTCAAATCCAAATATGGTATTATGTGACTACAGTATGCTTATTAGCAATAGATATGTGCTTTAAGAATATTTTATATTTTTACAAGTATGTTTCATTGTGTTAGCTAGGGAACAGTTAGCCTTGTTTCTTACCCTTGTAGTCAACAACGTCTGTTCTAATGATGGTAATTGTCTGTAAATACCATTAATCAGTCACATAACATCTGATCCACTTCATGAAATACTATCACAGGTCATTATACAAGGGCAAGAGGGTGGGTAATCCTGCTGAAATGGATTGTCTTTTGTCAGAATATGACACTTCAGTAACCAAATAATTGTTGACTGAGAAAGAGCTGTGGCTCCAACTTGACCTCATTTTTATTAAACTTAGTTGGCAAGAACATTGTCTCTGTGTGAGATGATAGACTTCAAGATACATTAGTGGCTGCTAAATAAACAACTAAATGTCTGACCCAGCTGTCAGTGGTTGATCTGCATTATGAGTGATGTTGTAAGTGGCAGGTTCTGACAAGACATGTTTTTCACTCTTTGTACTTTGAACATGTGTTCTATACATCTGAAACAGTTTTCAAATAAGCAAAAACTATTGATCAGTTAAAGTGATGATCGATTAATTGTTTTAGTCTGTCAAATTAAGCCAAACCATTTTTGGTT